>NC_053025.1:323498216-323527624 GCF_003073215.2 Triticum urartu
AAGAGAGAGATTCATCACCCAACCAGCTCATCTTCACCACGGACTCGCCATCGACAACAACGCTCAACCATTTTGACACCCTCAACCGTAAGCAAGGATGGTAACCTCTACGACACATCGTGTACTCCTTGCCATTGCATTCATAACCCCATAGCCCATTTTGCGTCACTTACCAATTGAGACTAGCCATTTGAGTATTGCCGGCAACGTTACTTGTGCACATTAGTGATCATAGCTCCCATTGCATACATACCATATCATCTTGGTACATATCTTGTTATCATCTCTTGTGTCACAAGGTTGTCATAGCATATACACAATTGCTAGCTTGGTTCACGAAGTTTTGCACAAGTGGCCAAAGAAAGAGCTCAAAAGAGAGAGAGCCAAACAAGCTTTTAAGCAAAAAGTGAAAGATAAGCAAAGAGCTTTTAAGCAAGAACCATAGCATCATACTACATTAAGATTTCCATACTCGATCATCTTGGATCATATCATTGGAACAACATACATATAGCATACTTGGGATAGAAGTCATTCATTTTTGCTTAGTAGGTTGTGCACAAGTTTCGTATCCGCCTATTGTGTAATCGTGCTAGCGTCTCTCTAGTGTTGTGCAATAGGAGCATTTTTCGTGGAATCCACATTATGAGCTCATTTTTGGTGGCACGACCCCACTTATCTATTTGCGTGTGTGTTTCCGTGTAACATATCTTGCTATTGGTCTACTTGTTGCATTTGCGAATTTGCGAATCCTTTTCAACATTATTGAGTCTTACTAACAATTGCATCGAATTTTGTGCCACCATCCGCACCAAGCTCCACCAAATAGCTTTATTTGTGTAGGTGTGAGAACCGACAAGAATTGGTACCAATTGTGCTATTTCCTTGATACACCATCGAGTGATCATTGATCCATATTCAACTTCGGTCAAGCAACATTTGGTATAAGTTCTTCTGTTTCTCCCACTCACATATTTGCTTAAAATGATGGATAGGCCAAGTTCTTCTACCAACCCACTCTTCATCGAGCAAGATGACGGCATGACTTCCTATGTTAGCAAGAGCCACCTTTTTGGTGTACAACGAGCTTTGCATCAAGAACAACAAGCAATGAGCGACCACATTGACCATCTCGCCACCGACTTGCGACTCTCCGAGCAACGTACAAGAGACTACTTCAACAATAAGCTCGATGAACAAAAGCAAGAGAGCAATTCAAGAATGGACGAGATTCATGCCTTGTTGGTCAACCATTCTTCTACCATGTTGTCCTACTTAAGATGGAGCTGCTTGAGTCGACACTCCGACGACACCACCTACGCCTTAAGTATTCCGACATCAAACACTCATCGATGAGCCGCGCGCCAAGACCATCAAGCAAACCGCAATCCTCTACACAGCAATCCTACACAAGAGAAATTTGACGAGGAAGCACATCGGCATCACCAAAACCAAGCTACCCTTGCGCAAGCACAAGAACAACAACGTCTACGTCAATAAGAGGAAGAGCGAGCGCGCCAACATCAAGAGGAGCAAGATGCCGAGGCGCAACGTCAAGAACAACTACAGTGAGAAGCTCAAGCACTTGAGGGCAACGTGCCCTCCACGACACAAGTTGCGCCGTTGTCGCACGCAACCGCCATAGGCGTGAGCAAGAAGAAGCACTTCGCGAAGAAGTTCAAGAGAGGAACTATCAAGCACATGTGCATCGTAAAGTTCCCCAAGCTCCTCGACAAGAACCCCAAGTTTGCCAAGAGAAAAATGAGGTTGGCAACCATCCACGCCAAGAGCAACATGAGGTTGATAATCCTCCACGACAAGGGCGTCATCATCCCCGACCCCAACACAATGAAGAGCAACTCTACAGCAAAGCTCAAGTTCACCATGCCCAAGTTCACCGGAAGCAATGATCCCAAAGAGTACCTATCATGTGCATTTAAAGTCTACAAGATATTTCGCTTGAAAAACTATGAGGAAGAGAAGAAGATTGCTATGGCATCCCTTGAATTCCAAGACTATGTCCTCATTTGGTGGGAGCAAGTCATTGAGCGCCTTGAGGCAAGAGGTGAACCACCCATCACAACTTGATCGCAAATGAAGGATGTCATGAGAGCACGTTTTGTGCCAACCTACTAGAACCGCGATCTCTTAAAGAAGCTACAACTCCTCAAGCAAGGAACAAAGAGCGTTGAAGAGTACTATAAGGAAATGGAGATAGCCATGATTCGAGCCAATGTCACAGAAGATGATGAGCAAACTATGGCACGTTTCTTGAATGGACTCAATCATCCTATCAAGAAGATAGCCGACTTCCAACCTTACTCCAACATCATCGAGCTAGTGCATCAAGCTACCAAGGCGGAACGTCGAGTGCAAGATGACTTCAAATATGCCAAGTTCTCATCCAAGGGCTACGGTTTCTCCAACAACCAAGCTTCAACGACTCCAACACCTTCTACCTCAACCAAGCCTACTACAAGCCACGGCGACAAGTCGAGTTACAAGAAAACTTCGACAACCTCAAGTCATCCTCCTACAAGCAACTTCAAGTCGAGTGCTTCATCATCATCTACTCCAACCGATAAGACCATCAAGACAAATTCCTTAAAATGCTTCACATGCGGCGGCCGAGGCCACAAGTCCTTCGAGTGTACCAACAAACGCACCATGATCCTCAACGACGACGGAACCTGATGCGTAGCAACCCAAAACCATCCCCATGGACCCAACTACATCTCCTACGACACCTCTTGGACCCATGACACGAGCACGTGCAAGAGCTCTTGAAACCGAGGTGACATCTCTCCTCTCGCATTTCCACTTTGATACACATGAGACATGGCTACTACCTCATACGGATACTTTGTGCATCCTCAGGTACCATGGAGAAGCTAAGGAGCAAGGAGAAGATGAAGAGGAAGATGGACGTGAAGGTGGAGAAGAAGAAGTGATGAAGAGGAAGCTACAGGCTCCGGACGACCGGCCTGGACCGGACATCCGATGACCTCCAGGCTCCAGACGTCCGGCCCTCTCCGGACGACCGACGCCCCCGCACCCGAGCCAAATCTACGGATTTCTGGAGCCCCTCGGACGACCGACGACGCCTGGACGCCCGACCCCGACCGGACGTCCGACCGAAGCACACCCAAGCCAAAATTACGGACTTCCGGACCCTCGCGAGCCTTCGGACGACCGGTGACCCCCGGACCACCGACGCCTATGTGCTGATTCGTATTGGGCCGCAGCCCATGTACCCCTTCGCCCCCCTCTTTTGCACTAAGACTATAAATACTCCACCTATTCCTTCTAGCTAGGGTTAGCGTTGGTTTAGCTCATTTTGAGAGATAGAGCTACGCTCATCCACATCGGATCTACTCCTCGTGAGAGACCGCGGCCTCTTCGGAGAAGATCCCATTGGATTCAAGACCCCTCTTTAGGGAAGAACATCAAGACCTCCTCACGGGAAGACCGTTACCCTTGTATCATCCTTGGTTGATTGTGTACCGTGTGAACCCTATGTATTCGAGGATCTAGCGCATGTGTAACTTGTTCTTGTTGGTTTAGTGTTTCTCTTGTGTTTCCCTCGTTTCCGTCCTCGCGTTCTTCGTGTTCTTCGCGGGATCCGCTCCTATCGTGAAAGATCGGCCCCAAGGGTTCCTACCCTACATCATCTTGGTATCATGAGCCACGTTGATCACGATTTCGGAGCCTCCCCGTTGTTTTGCTAGCCTTGTTTTGCTGTTTTTCGTCCTAATTCAAAAATTCCCCACCAAAAATAGCCCCAATTTTTTTTGTGATTTGTTAGTGTGTTGAGATTTTGGTGGTTTGGATCCATGGATTTTCTTTGTTTTGAGTGGATCTAGCTTTCCCCCCCTTTCCCCCCTCTTTCCATCCACAAAATCCTCCGGATTTGACAATTTTCGCCATCTCCAGCTCGAACCCTAGCTGTTCATCCCGTGCCCGAAAATCGCCCAGGCACCGGACGTCCGACCCAGCCCAGCCTTCCGACGACGACCGGACGACCGGCCCATCCCGGACGTCTGACCGACCCTGACGAAACTGATTTTTTTTCAGTTAGTCACCACCACCGACCCACATTTCCGAATACGCACTCCTACCACTATACACCATCACCACTTCCGCATACCACCACCATTTGCTAACCCGTTTCACACTCCGACACATTTGCTACTTCGAGTTTTGAGAATTTGAGTTGCGGCACCGTATCCTTTTGTGTTTCGGCTATCTAGGTACGGTTCGACATCGACATCACCGCCGCTCATCTTCGCCACGGACGCGTCATCAACAACGACCACCTCGACTACGACTTGGTATTCGTGCCACCATTTTGACACCATACCGGAAGCAAGACCGGTAACCTCATCTTGGTATTGGACATATCACTCTTGCCATTACATTGATAGCCATCATAGCCTTACTCCTTTGCGTTGCTTACCCATCGAGACTAGCCATTGAGTATTGCCGGCAACGAGACTTGTGCACATTAGTGATCATACTTCCCATAGCATACATACATCATTGTTGCATATATTGGTATCATCTCTTGTGTCACAAAGTTGTCATCGCATACACAATTGCTATCTTGGTTCGTCAAGCATTGCATGAGAAAAGAGCTCAAACAAAAGAGCCAAACAAGCTTTTAAGCAAAGAGGAAAGATAAGCAAAGAGCTTTTAAGCAAGAACCATAGCATCATACAACATTAAGATTGTCATACTCGATCATCTTGGATCATATCATAGCAACACCTTGCATAAAGCATACTTGGGATAGAAGTCGTTGCATTTTTGCTAAGTAGGTTGTGCACAAGTTCTTGTATCCGCCTATTGTGCAATCGTGCTAGCGTCTCTCTAGTGTTGTGCAACAAGAGCATTTTTGTGGATTCCACATTTTGGCTCATCCTTGGTTGCCCAACCCCACTTATCTTTTTGCGTGTGTGTTTCCGTGTACCTTATATGCTTGGTCTACTTGTTACATTGCATCTTGCGAATCTTTTCCAACATTATTGAAGCTCACTTACAATTGCATCAAATTTTGTGCCACCATCCTAACCAAGCTCCACCAAAAGCTTTTACTTGTGTAGGTGTGAGAAACCGACAAGAGCTAGTACCAATTGTGCTATTTCCTTGTCCTACATTGGAGTGATCATCGATCCACTTTCAACTTCGGTCAAGGTACATTTGGTATTCGTTCTTCTCTTTCTACCACTCACATTTGTCTTGGAATGATGGATAGGCCAAGTACTTCTACCAACCCACTCTTCATGGAGCAAGACGACAACATGAACTCCTTCGTCTCCAAGAGTCACCTCTTTGGTGCACAACGTGATTTGCATCAAGAGCAGCAAGCTATGAGTGAACACATCGACAACCTTGCCGCCGACTTGCAACTTTCCGAGCAACGTACAAGGGACTACTTCGACCACAAGCTCGATGATCACAAGCAAGAGGATTACGCAAGGATGGACGAAATTCACGCTTTGTTGCTCACCCGCTCTTCTTACACTTCGTCTTCATCAAGAAGAACTCGCTCAAGCCGACACTCCGACTTCACACTCTCTGGCTCAAGTACACCAACATCGGACACTCTTCGCCGAGCCGCGCACAACGATCGTCAAGCAAGCCTCAATCCCCTACGCGACACCGACTCTCAAGAGCGCCGACGACGTCAAACTCAAGAGGCTTTGCGCTCGCACCAGAACGGCAATGACAACACCAACATGAAGAGGAAGAGCGAGCGCGTCTACACCAAGCTGCACAAGACGTCGAGGCACAACGCCAAGAAGAAGAACTCCGTGAAACTCAAGTACTTGCAGTGCAACAAGCCCTCCAAGATTCAAGTAGAGCCGTAGCCAACCGAGGCTGACAAGCTCGAGAACAAGAAGAAGCATTTCGCGAAGAAATTCAAGAACGGAGATTTCAAGCTCGCGTGCATCGTCAAGTTCCTCAAGCTCATCCTCGAACTCGACAAGCTCCTCCACAAGCTCGCCAAGAACATCAAGTTCATCAAGAGCAAGACGACAATGGAAATCCTCCACGACAAGATCAACATGAATTTGACAACCCTCCTCACCAAGAGCGACACGAGTTTGACAATCATCTGCAACATGGGCGTCATCATCCCCGACCCCAACACAATGAAGAGCAACGCTATGGCAAACTCAAGTTCACCATGCCCAAGTTCAACGGAACCAATGACCCCAAAGAGTACCTTTCATGGGCATTGAAAGTTTATAAGATCTTCCATTTGCACAATTATGAAGAAGAGAAGAAGATCGCGATGGCATCCCTTCAGTTCGAAGACTATTTCCTCATTTGGTGGGAACAAGTTATCGAGCGCCGTGAGACAACAGGTGAACCACCCATCACCACTTGGGCACAAATGAAGGATGTCATGAGGGCATGTTTCGTGCCTTCCTACTACAACCAACCGCGACCTCTTCAAGAAACTCCAACTACTCAAGCAAGGAACCAAGAGCGTTGAAGAGTACTACAAGGAGATGGAGATTGCCATGATACGAGCCAATGTCACGGAAGATGATGAGCAAACAATGGCACGTTTCTTGAATGGACTCAACCATCCTATCAAGAAGATCGCCGACTTCCAACCATACTCGAACCTCATCGAGCTAGTGCACCAAGCTACCAAAGCGGAACGCCAAGTGCAAGATGATTTCAAGTATGCCAAGTTCTCATCCAAGTCCTACGGCTTCTCCAACAACCAAGCTTCAACGACTCCAACACCGACTACCAAGCCTTCTACTAGCACCATCGACAAGTCGAGTTCCAAGAAAGCTTCGTCAACTCCAAGTCATCCTCCTACTACGAGCAACTTCAAGCCGAGAGCTTCATCATCATCAACTCCAACCGATGAGACCGTCAAGACGAGTTCCTTCAAGTGTTTCACTTGCGGAGGCCGAGGCCACAAGTCCTACGAGTGCACCAACAAGCGGACCATGATCCTCAACGACGACGGCACTTACGACTCAATGAGTGAAGAAGAAATGGACGCCATCGAGCAAGTCGCCATGCACCGGCAAGTGAACGATGAAGAGGAACAAGTCTTTTGCGATGAAGATTCAAGTCCCGCACTTGTTGTCTCCCAAAGTCTTGACTCTCCAACATCACCAAGAAGAAGACCAAAGATGCCACATATTCCACACCAAGGCCGGCATCAATGGACGATCCGTCAAGGTCATCATCGATGGAGGGAGTTGTCATAATCTCGCAAGTGAAGAACTTTGCTCCAAGCTCCAATTGCCCAAGACGAAGCATCCACATCCATACAAAGTGCAATGGCTTAGCGACTCCGGCACCATCCAAGTCGAGCACCGAGTACAAGTCTCCTTCAAAATTGGCGCCTACGAAGACACCTTGGAGTGCGACGTTTCCAATGACCGTTTGCCATCTTCTCCTTGGACGCCCATGGCAATTCGATAGAGGAGTCATCCACAACGGCCGAACGAACCACTACATCTTCAAGATGAAGGGCAAGGAGTACGTCCTCCGTCCAATGTCGCCAAGTCAAGTGATCACCGACAAGCAAGCCACCCATCGTGGAGATCATAGTGAGAGAGCGAGCCACAAAAATGAGAGTGAGTGCCACAAGCCCAAATCAAACACCTCCACGATGAGCGGAAAGAAGAACTTAGTCCTATTTGCCACCAAAAGTGAGATAAGAGGAGTGTGTGAGAACCCATCTAGTGTCCTTGATGTCTACTACACAACCTTCTTCTTGTAGACGTTGTTGGGCCTCCAAGTGCAGAGGTTTGTAGGACAATAGCAAATTTCCCTCAAGTGGATGACCTGAGGTTTATCAATCCGTAGGAGGCGTAGGATGAAGATGGTCTCTCTCAAGCAACCCTGCAACCAAATAACAAAGAGTCTCTTGTGTCCCCAACACACGCAATACAATGGTAAATTGTATAGGTGCACTAGTTCGGCGAAGAGATGGTGATACAAGTGCAATATGGATGGTAGATAAAGGTATTTGTAATCTGAAATTATAAAAACAGCAAGGTAACGGATGATAAAAGTGAGCATAAACGGTATTGCAATGCGTGGAAATAAGGCCTAGGGTTCATACTTTCGCTAGTGTAAGTTCCCTCAACAATACTAACATAATTGGATCACATAACTATCCCTCAACATGCAACAAAGAGTCACTCCAAAGTCACTAAAAGAGGAGAACGAACGAAGAGATTATGGTAGGGTACGAAACCACCTCAAAGTTATTCTTTCCAATCAATCCGTTGGGCTATTCCTATAAGTGTGACAAACAACCCAAGAGTTCTTACTAGAATAACACCTTAAGACACAAATCAACCAAAACCCTAATGTCACCTAGATACTCCAATGTCACCTCAAGTATCCGTGGGTATGATTATACGATATGCGTCACACAATCTCAGATTCATCTATTCAACCAACACATAGGACCTCAAAGAGTGCCCCAAAGTTCTATCGGAGAATCACGACAAAAACGTGTGCCGACCCCTATGCATAGGTTCATGGGCGGAACCCGCAAGTTGATCACCAAAACATACATCAAGTGAATCACGTGGTATCCCATTGTCACCACAGATACGCATGACAACACATACATCAAGTGTTCTCAAATCTTTAAAGACTCAATCCAATAATATAACTTCAAAGGGGAAACTCAATCCATTACAAGAGAGTAGAGGGGGAAGAAACATCATAGGATCCAAATATAATAGCAAAGCTTGCGATACATCAAGATCGTATCACCTCAAGAACACGAGAGAGAGAGAGATCAAACACAGAGCTACTGGTACACACCCTCAGCCCCGAGGGAGAACTACTCCCTCTCGTCATGGAGGAGAAGGCACCCGGAGGGATGATGGAAGGGCCACCCGGAGAAAGCCCCGGCAGGGTCAGAACGGGTCCTAGATTTGGTTTCGGTGGCTACGGAGGCTTCTGGCGGCGGAACTCCCGAATCTATTGTGCTCACTGGAAGTTTTTAGGGTATATGAGATATATAGGTGGAAGAAGTACGTCAGGGGGCCACGAGGGGCCCACGAGGGTGGAGGGCGCGCCATAGGGGTGGGCGCGCCCCCCTGCCTCGTGGCCTCCTCGCAATCCCGCGACGTGCACTCCAAAGTCTTCTGGGCCTTCTTTCCTTCCAAAAATGAGTTCCGTGAAGTTTCAGGTCAATTGGACTCCGTTTGATTTTCCTTTTTTCGAAACCCTAAAATAGGGAAAAAACAAAAACTGGCACTGGGCTCTGGGTTAATAGGTTAGTCCCAAAAATGATATAAAAGTGTATAATAAAGCCCATAAACATTCAAAATAGTAGATAATATAGCATGGAGCAATCAAAAATTATAGATACGTTGGAGACGTATCAGCATCCCCAAGCTTAATTCCTGCTCGTCCTCGAGTAGGTAAATGATAAAAGAAAGAATTTTTGAAGTGGAATGCTAGTTGGCATAATTTCAATGTAATTCTTCTTAATTGTGGTATGAATATTCAGATCCGAAAGATTCAAGACAAAAGTTCATACTGACATAAAAATGATAATACTTCAAGCATACTAACTAAGAAATTATGTCTTCTCAAAATAACATGGCCAAAGAAAGTTCATCCCTACAGAATCATATAGTTTAGTCATGCTCCATTTTCATCACACAAGAATGGTCTCATCATGCACAACCCCGATGACAAGCCAAGCAATTGTTTCATACTTTAGTAATCTCAAACCTATAAACTTTCACACAATACATGAGCGTGAGCCATGGATATAGCACTATGGGTGGAATAGAATATAATGAGGGGGGTTATGTGGAGAAGACAAAAAAGGAGGAAAGTCTAACATCAACGAGGCTAATCAATGAGCTATGGAGATGCCCATCGATTGATGTTAATGCAAGGAGTAGGGATTGCCATGCAACGGATGCACTAGAGCTATAAATGTATGAAAGCTCAACAAAAGAAACTAGTGGGTGTGCATCCAACTTGCTTGCTCACGAAGACCTAGGGCACTTGAGGAGGCCCATTGTTGGAATATACAAGCCAAGTTCTATAATGAAAATTCCCACTAGTATATGAAACTGATAACATGAGAGACTCTCTACTATGAAGATCATGGTGCTACTTTGAAGCACAAGTGTGGTAAAAGGATAATAACATTGTCCCTTCTCTCTTTTTCTCTCATTTTTTTGGGCCTTTTCTTTTTTTATGGCCTTTCTTTTTTTGGGGCCTTCTCTTTTTTTATGGCCTTTCTTTTTTTATTCCTCACTTGGGACAATGCTCTAATAATGATGATCATCACACTTCTATTTATTTACAACTCAATGATTACAACTCGATACAAGAACAAACTATGACTCTATATGAATGCCTCCAGCGGTGTACCGGGATATGCAATGAACCAAGAGTGATATGTATGGAAGTATTATGAATGGTGGCTTTGCCACAAATACGATGTCAACTACATGATCATGCTAAGCAATATGACAATGATGAATGTGTCATGATGAATGGAATGATGGAAAGTTGCATGGCAATATATCTCATAATGGCTATGGAAATGCCATAATAGGTAGGTATGGTGGCTGTTTTGAGGAAGATATAAGGAGGTTTATGTGTGACAGAGCGTATCATATCACGGGGTTTGGATGCACCGGCGAAGTTTGCACCAACTCTCAATGTGAGAAAGGGCAATGCACGGTACCGAAGAGGCTAGCAAGGATGGAAGGGTGAGAGTGCGTATAATACATGGACTCAACATTAGTCATAAAGAACTCACATACTTATTGCAAAAATCTACAAGTCATCAAAAACCTCGGCACTACGCGCATGCTCCTAGGGGGATAGATTGGTAGGAAAATACCATCGCTCGTCCCCGACCGCCACTCATAAAGAGGACAATCAAATAACACCTCATGTTTCAAATTTGTTACACAACGTTTACCATACGTGCATGCTACGGGACTTGCAAACTTCAACACAAGTATTCCTCAAATTCACAACTACTCAACTAGCACGACTTTGATATTATTACCTCCATATCTCAAAACAATCATCAAGCATCAAATTCTCTTAGTATTCAATACTCTATATGAATGTTTTTAGTAATCTTAAATACCTAGCATATTAGGATTTTAAGCAAATTACCATGCTATTTAAGACTCTCAAAATAAATCTAAGTGAAGCATGAGAGTTCATCTATTTCTTCAAAATAAAACTACCACCATGCTCTAAAAGATATAAGTGAAGCTACTAGAGAAACCGACAAACTACTCGCGAAAAGATTATAAGTGAAGATCAATGAGTAGTTGAATAATTATGCACTATGTGAAGACTCTCTAACATTTAATAATTTCAGATATTTTGTACTTTATTCAAAAACAGCAAGCAAAGCAAAATAAAATGACATTCTAAGAATAGCAAACATCATGTGAAGAAGCAAAAACTTAGGATCAACCGAAACTTACCGATAGTTGTTGAAGATGAAAGGTGGGATGCCAACCTGGGCATCCCCAAGCTTAGATGCTTGAGACTTCTTGAAATATTATCTTGGGATGACTTGGGCATACCTAAGCTTGAGCTTTTGTGTCTCCTTAATTCCTCTCATATCATGGTCTCCCTCAATCTCAAAAGCTTCATCCACACAAAACTCAACAAGGACTCGTGAGATAAGTTAGTATAAACCAGTGCAAAAACCTTATCATACTCTACTGTAGCAAATCACTAAAATTATTATTCAAAATTGCATACTAAATGCCTCTTCATATTTAATATTCCTATCCTCAAATGGAATCATTAAAGAAGCAAACATATGCAAACAATGCAAACATAACAGCAATCTGCCTAAACAGGATAGTTGCCGGGGTACTGATCCACGAGAACCTATGGGACCGGCGGACCGGGTCCCTTTCGGTTCGGCGGGGGCGGAGGTCGCGCAAAGAGCGGATCGAGGTGAAGCACACGAGCGACTTACCCAGGTTCGGGCCGCACGGATGCGTAAAACCCTACTCCTGCTTTGTGGTTTGTATTGATTTCTTGCTCGGGAGCGCGAAGTGCTACAGTACACTTCAGCAGCTAACGAAACCGAGCGTGAGTGTTCTCTGAATCGCTAACCCCCCTACGTTGCGCACGGGCCTCCTTTTATATGCTCAAGGGGTCACTGGACAGGTGGCAACGGGGCAAAGGGTAAAATGGAAAGGTGCCGCGGTAGGCACAGCTACCTGCTACAGTGTATCATACCTAACCCTGACGGCAGGGGACAAGGGCCTTAAATGCCCGTCTGCGTCGCCTAAACAGTGTAAAAGGGACCGTCAGGGACGCCACCGCTCGCCATGATGGCAAACTTGTCAGCGCCGCTTGCCACCGCAGCCGGCTGGCTGCACAGCCTCCCGCCACGTACGCCTGGAAGGGTCCCAGAGCGACACGTTGGTGGATGTGCTGGAGCGCGGGCATGTGGTGCCTTGCGCGGCAAGCGCCTTGCCGCGGTTGTTGTCTTGTCACGCCCGGGAGCTTGTCGCTCACCGGGCCTTGCCGGGACGTGCGACGCGTTGCGGCAAGTTCCTTGAGATGCCTTGGTTGGCCTTCCCGGCAAGATCCTCTTGCCGGGGTCTTGATGTGCCTTGGTTGGCCTTCCCGGCAAGCTCCTCTTGCCGGGGTCTTGTCTCTTTGACTTGGATACTTTGTTCTTGAATGGCTCTAAAGGAGCCACGGAGGACCTTGGCAGTTACCCGGCAAGCCTTGCCGCGGGATGCTGCGACTGCCCGTGCACAAGTTCAGGATACTCGGGTACCCCTACTCTAGTACACCGACAGGAGCCCCCAGGCCTGGGCCATACACGGTGCCGACGCTGTTGGGCCAGGCCCAAAACAGGGCACGGGCACGCGCGGCCTAGGTTACGCCGTATCTCTCTCCGTATCCACCGCGCCCTCCCCGAACGGCACGCGTTGAATGCGGCGTCGTGGGAGAGATCGTGGGTGGTTTCTTTATTCGGAAATGCGGAACGTCCGCCCCCTCCCTCTTTATAAGCAGGGGAAATAGGGGCAGTTCGCCCATTCGCCCGTTGTTTCCAATCTCAGAAATCTCCGCCGCTCCCTCGCCTCCCCAAAGCCGAACGAGAGCGGCGTTCCGCCCCCCATCGCCACCAGCTCCACCAACGCCGTCGACCTCCTCCACCACTTCGCCATGGCTCCGAAAGCCGACAAGGGGAAGGTCGTGAAGTCGACCGAGGCGCAGCGGCTTGCGGCGCTGCGGAAGGAGCGGGCAGTCTTCCCCCCCAAGCTTGCGCGAAGGAGCTGAGGGAGAACTACTACCTCTTCTGGTCGACGGAGACGCGAGCGCATCCGCGCACGAAGGTACTCCCCGCCGCCGCTTGGAAGAAGGCCCCAAATGGATACCCTTTCTTTCGCTCTGTTCTTCTACTGCGGGCTCTGCCCGCCTTTCTCTGAATTCTTCTGCGACATCATGAATACCTACGGATTCCACCTCCTTGACTTCACCCCCAATGCCGTTCTGACCATGGCAGTTTTCGCACATCTCTGCGAAAACTTTGTCGGAGTCCATCCCAACGTAGCCCTCTTTCGCCACTTTCTTCATACCCCGAGTAGAGAGAGGAGAGCCACTATCCGGCGGAATCGCCTGGATCTCAAGGGCTGGCAAGAAGGAAACTTATCTGGAGGGAGAATTCCGCGGCAAGTGGGAGGAGTGGAGAGCAGACTGGTGCTGGATCGACGAGGAGAACCCGCAGCCATTCACCACCCGGCGCCAAACCCCAGTAGCACACGGCAGCGATTGGAGTGACGTGGCCCTGGAAGACGACAGGCTGAAGATTGCTGTCACCCGAATCCTGCGCCTCAGGCTTGCCGGGCTAACTGTAGGTGCTGTTGGCGCAGACTTTCTTCGCCGCCGCATCGCCCCCCTGCAGGAACGGGGGAGACCTACTTGGGAGTTCAAGAATGCGGCAGATATCATGAGGCTGCGGCCGGGCCTCAACTTCAACTTCACAGTTTTGGAGCTCAATGCGATGCTCCAGGAACTCTTCAAGTATGACCCCCAACATCCCGAAGTTTCAGGTTGCCGGGGGGCGTCGTTCCTGTGCAACAATTCCTCGCTCGACCGCATCCGTGCAATGATGCCGGAGTGCGACTCGCATGGAATTGTGCCAACTTGGCAGGAGCCTGCAGACGACGTCGTGCAGCAGTTCTTCGATGACTTGGTAGAAGTGCCGATCCGCTCCGACGAGAAGGACAGCCTCACCCGCGACACCACCGATGCGGAGATGGCACTCATCGCCACTAGGCTGGAAGAGGCGGCGGCAGCCGCAGGCCGCGGGCGAGTTTGGATTCACGTGGAGGAGGCAGAGCAGAGGCGGCAAGCCGTGCCGAGCGAGGGGAGCCTGCCGGCGAAAAGAGCTTGCCGCGGGCGCCGAGGTCGAAGCGAGCCCGCCAAGGACGACGAGCGGCTCGCTGGAGATCAACTCTCTTCCACCTCATCTTCAGACAGCTCGCCGCAAGCAGAGCCTCCATCTCCACCAAGAAGGCGTCTCCGCAAGGCCGGGGACGTAGGCGGAGCGGCAGCGAGTCACAGCCGCGCCGCGCGACACGCTCCACCGTGGCAAGCACTGTTGCTGTGGGAGCGCCTCACGCTGATGCGGCAACTGGAGCAGGGTCCTCCCGGACCACCGCTTCTACTCCTGCCGCTTCTCACGCCGCGGCGACAGCCGGAGCGGGGTCGTCTCAGACCGCAGCCACTGCTCTCGCCAAGCGGCCAAGGGAAGCTACTCCTCCACCTCCTCGCGCCGGACGTGAGCTAGACTTCGACTTCTCCGCGCTCAGCTCCGACGAGGAAGAAGAAGAAGAGTAAGCTTCTCTTGCTGTACTTGCAGTTCTTCAATCCTTGCTTGTTTGTCTTGTATCTCATTTGCTTTTCTTTCTGAACTTGTTCCTCTTTAGGACTCTGGCCCAGAGAGCAGCAAAGAGGGCCAAGGTCCCGGTGATTGTCATCGAGGACGAGCCCGCCGCGACGACAGGGGGTGCGCCCGAGACAACCTTGCCAGATCCGGCAACCTTTCTCCAGAGCAGCCCCCAGCGTAAGTACATGGTTTGCTTTCCGCTTGTGAGGTGCGTGTGGATACTCTATCTTTGCTAATATTTGATTGCCAATTTGTGTAGGAGCCAAGGGAGAGTCCTCCGGCGAGGGAGGGCTTTCCGGTAAGGGAGAAGTCTCCGGCAAGGGAGGATTCTCCGGCAAGGGATAGCGCCAGCGGCCCTCCGACGGCGGAGAACCTGACTGCAGAAACTGGCTCAGGTATCCTTTTGCTGCAAAACTTCCCTTGGGTCCTTCTTCTCTTGATCTTTTTGGGTTTTTGCTGGATTTTTCTTGACTCTTCTCCCCTCGCCGGCTGTCAGACCCATCTGCTGCGGAGCAGATGGAGACCGAGGTCGCCGCCGAAGACGTAGCCGGCGCTGGTGATCCCGCCGGCGCCGAGGCCCGCCAAGGCTGCCGCCGCAGCAACTGGCGAGGGGATCTGGCGATCGTACTGACGCCCAGAGGCCGCAGGAGCGCCAGGCGCTACGCCGACCGCCGACCCGTCCGCCGAAGCCGCAGCGCCAAGCACCGAGGAGCCCCAGCCGGGCGTCTACTTGAAGGCCGGCGATGACGTCTTCATCAACCTCCCCTGGGCGTCAAGCTCCAGGGCGCCGGTCGAGGGGGAGATCTTCGACGGGGAGGTGCGCTTGCCTCCGGGTTGACGGTGGTTGACGCGCCAAGCAGCAGCAGCAACGAGCCTGAGGAGGCGGCTGCTGCGGAAGTTGATGTCGCTCTACCGCGCGCGGCAAGCCAAGCTGGAATCCCGCGAGGCGCTTGTCGCGAAGGCGGGAGCAGACATTGAGAAGCGCGCGGAAGAGCTGGGGGTTTCCACCGGGAAGCCCTCCGGTCCCTGGCGGAGGAGCGGGAGCAGCTCGCTGAAGCGCAGAAGGCCTTCCTCCTCGAGAAGGCCGAAGTCGAAGAGCGGCAGCGACTTGCCGCTGTGAAGCTAGCCGCGGAGGAGGGCGAGCTGGCGCAGCGGAAAGTCAATCTTGACGCCCACGAGGAGGAGCTTGCCGCGCGTGAGGAAAGACTCGGCGGAGCCCTCAAACAAGCAGAGGACGCCGCCGCCACCGAAGGCCGCCAAGGAGGAGTTGGAGACGAAGGTGGCGCGGCTGGAGGCCGATCTCTCCGAGAAGGGCAAGGAGCTCAGCGCTGCCAAGAACTACAATGCAGATCTTGTGTTGAAGTTGTCCGCTTTGACCAAGACACTGGACGGCGCCAAGAAGCAGGAGGCGGCCTTGAAGGAGGAAATCAAGGCTGACAAGGCGCTGCTAGAGAGTGTTGCCGCCACCCAAAACGCCTTCAGGGAGACTGTGGAGCACTGGAGCACTGGAGCCCATTTCTTCTTTTCTTGTCGCTGTTTGTCATGTTATGAAAACAATTTATTAGAGCTGCGACAAGCTATCTTTGTAATATAACTCTATTCTGGGTATTGATTGCAATGTTATTCCCTTTACTTGATTCCTCCCTTTGTATGTTTTTACCCTACGCTTTTAGGGAACTTGCCGGTGTGGGCACCTTAGCCGCGAGCGCTGAGTGCGAAACGTCAGCAGCCTGCTGGCGGTGCCGCTACCGACAAGAAACCTTGTCGCAACTAGTTGCAGCTCACTTAAGTTGTTGAGCGGACTCGAAACAAAGTAAGGGCGCAACTAGCTACAAGTTGGTTCCTCCGCGCACAGGTTTCCCATACAAAGTGCGGTCGTTCAAGGGAGATAACTTAAAATTTAAAAAATATGATTGCTCAAACTTTGGCAACTTAGCTTTTCTGTTGTTTGCTTCCCGGCAAGGCGAAACTTCCTTGAACGACGCCTGGTCCATACCACTATCTTCTCCTTTCCCCCCGGCAAACTTGTGGGCGAGGGAACCTTTCTTTCCTTGAGAAAAAAGAAAGAAGAGAAAATAAAGATATGGAGCCTTATGGCTCGTTATTGCTTACCGTGGAGTAGGCGCTGCACAAAGTGTCAGATAACACATGCAAAAAATAGAAAGCATGAAATTGACAAAATGTGCGGAGCACATGAGCTTTACTTATGCACGGGGTCTGCGCCCGGCTTTGTGCAAAGGATTACATGCAACAGCGGCAAGACTTGTACAAAAGGTGGTTGCCGGAACAGGTTCCGGAAACCGCGCCTTACGGGTAAAACTTACGAAGGTGCTCAATGTTCCAGGAGTTGCTCACTGGAATGGCATCTTTGGTCTCAAGGCGGACAGCGCCAGGCCTAGTGACTCGTTTCACCCGGTAAGGGCCTTCCCACTTCGGCGTCAACTTGTTGGAATTCTTGGCGGACTGAACACGCCGAAGAACAAGGTCGCCTTCCTCGAGACTTCTGGCGTTAACTTTGCGGCTATGGTAGCGGCGCAAAGCTTGCTGGTAGCGAGCAGCTCGCACAGCAGCCTGAAGACGGTCTTCCTCAAGGAGCAGCGCGTCATCTTGTCGCAGCTGCTCTTGCTCGAGCTCATCATAAGCGAGCACTCGAGGTGACCCGTATACGAGTTCCGTGGGGATAACTGCCTCTGCTCCATAGACTAGAGCGAAAGGTGTCTGGCCAGTGGCTCGATTTGGCGTCGTCCTGATCGACCAAAGAACCACCGGCAGCTCCTCGATCCAGTTTCTTCCGCACTTGTGCAGCCTGTCGAAAGTTCTGGTCTTGAGCCCGCGCAACACTTCAGCATTTGCCCTCTCCGCTTGACCGTTGCTTCTCGGGTGAGCAACAGAAGCGAAGCAGACCTTGGCGCCAAGATCTTGGACGTACTGCATGAAGGTGCGGCTCGTGAATTGCGTACCGTTGTCGGTGATTATCCTGTTAGGGATCCCGAAGCGGCAAACAATCGACCTGAAGAACTTGACTGCTGACTGTGCTGTCACCTTCCTCACTGGTTCCACTTCCGGCCACTTTGTGAACTTGTCGATTGCAACGTACAAGTACTCAAAGCCCCCGACTGCTCGGGGAAAGGGGCCGAGGATGTCGAGCCCCCAGACCGAAAATGGCCAGGATAAAGGGATCGTCTGGAGAGCTTGAGCTGGTTGGTGTATCTGCTTGGAATGGAACTGGCACGCTTCACACTTGGTTACTTGTGCAGTTGCATCCTGGAGGGCTGTCGGCCAAAAGAAACCTTGCCGGAATGCTTTGCCGACAAGTGCTCTTGCGCCAATGTGGTGACCACATATGCCTCCATGTATCTCTGCCAACAGCTTTTGTCCGTCTTCCCGGTGAATACACTTCAATTTCACACCGTTGAGTCTTCTTCTGTACAGTGTCTTGTCGACAAACTGGTACATACTTGACTGCCGGGCTACTCTTTCCGCTTCTTCTTGCTCTTCGGGAAGTTCTCCTGTCTGAAGGAAACGGACAATCTGCTGTGCCCATGCTGGAGCTTGTGGCTCGACAACAAGGACTAAAGGCAAATCTGCTGCTGCGGGAACATCCGCTTCTACGGCGAGAACCTGAGCCTCTGCCGGAGCTTGACGTTCCCCGGCAAGCTTGCCGGAGCAAAACTTGTCGGGAGCTTTTGCTTCAATGGAACAAACCCTAGGGCTTGCCGGAGCAGACTGCTCCTCAGCGCTCTTGGCGTTTATCTTGGGGACCTTCTTGACGGCGGCTTCGGGAAGCTCTGCCGGCAAATAGTCACCAGAAACCAACTTCCTCTTCTTGCTCTGTCTAGTTGATGGCGTTACGGACGGCTGAGTCAGCTTGAGCACAAAGATCCCTGGTTCCACAGGTAACTTAAGTGCGACGCACTTTGACAGGCCATCGGCAATGGCGTTCTAAGCTCTTGGAACATGCTCCATCTGTAGGCCTTCAAAGTGCTCTTCTAGCTTTCTCACTTCGTCGACGTAAGCTTCCATCAAGGGACTCTGATAGCTCTTGTTTACTTGGCGGACGACAAGCTATGAGTCACCCCTGACAATGAGCTTTTTGATCCCAAGGTCTGCCGCGATCCTGAGACCGGCAAGCAAGCCTTCATACTCTGCAGTATTGTTTGTTGCTTGCTCCTTGGGAAAGTGCATCTGGACTACGTACTTGAGGTGCTCTCCGGCGGGTGCGACAAGCAGCACGCCAGCACCGGCGCCTTGCAGCAAAAAGGCACCATCAAAGTACATCAGCCACTCTTTGCTTGTTTCATCGACGGGGATGCTCGTCTCTGGAATTTCTTCATCTGGTGTTGGCGTCCATTCTACTATGAATTCTGCCAATGCTCTGCTCTGAATAGTTGAAGTGCTCTCAAACTTGAGGCCAAAGCTTGACAGTTCCAGTGCCCACTCAACAATCCTGCCTGTCGCTTCTGGATTCTGTAGTATCCTCTTCACTGGAAAGCGAGTGACAACTGTGATCTCATGTGCTTGGAAGTAATGGCGCAGCTTTCTCGAGGCCATGAGGAGGCCGAAAAGCAATTTCTGCACGCCAGAGTACCTTGACCTAGCCCCCTGCAGAAGGGAACTGACAAAGTAAACTGGGCGTTGTGCCATCTTCTTCTGTATCTCCTCGCGCATCTGCGCAGATCCATCTTTGTCAGGGACCAGAGCTTGCCGGGGAAGCCCCTTGCTTGTCGCTGGATGCGCTTGCCGTGGTTGCTGGCTCGTCATCTGCCTCCCTCTCTGCTACTAACGCAGCACTAACCACTTGATTGGTTGCCGCTATATACAGCAGCAACTTCTCTTGTGGCTTAGGTGCGACAAGTATTGGAGGGGAGGACAGGTATCTCTTCAAGTCTTGCAGCGCAGCCTCCGCTTCCGGAGTCCATTTCATTGGACCTGCCTTTTTCAATAATTTGAAAAACGGCAGGGCGCGCTCAGCAGACCTAGAGATAAACCTGCTGAGAGCAGCCACGCAACCGGCAAGTCTTTGTACATCCTTGACGCGCTTTGGTGCTTCAATCTGCTCAATGGCCTTGATCTTGTCGGGATTGGCTTCAATTCCCCGCTGAGACACGAAGAACCCGAGAAGCTTGCCGGAGGGGACTCCAAACACACACTTCTCTGGGTTGAGCTTGAGGCTGATCTTGCGCAGATTTGCAAAGGTCTCGTCTAGATCTTGGATCAGAGTTGCCTTGTCCTTGCTCTTGACCACTATGTCATCCATGTATGCTTCCACATTTCTGTGTATTTGTGGCTCAAGAGCGACATGGACTACTCTTGCAAATGTTGAACCAGCATTTTTTAATCCGAAAGGCATCCGTACGAAACAGTACGTGCCACATGGAGTAATAAATGCGGTCTTCTCCTCATCCTCTTCTGCCATGAAGATCTGATGGTATCCTGAGTATGCGTCAAGAAATGAAAGCAAATCACATCCGGCTGTGGAGTCAACAATCTGGTCAATGCGCGGCAAAGGAAATGGGTCTTTGGGACAAGCTTTGTTAACATCGGTAAAATCGATACAAAGTCTCCATTTCCCGTTTGCCTTGCGCACGACTACAGGATTGGCCAACCACGTAGGATGGAGCACTCCTCTGACAAGGCCTGCTGCTTCCAACTTCTTGATCTCTTCTGCAATGAATTCTTGGCGCTCCACTGCTTGCTTCCTGACCTTCTGCTTGACGGGCCGCGCATGAGGACAAATGGAAAGGTGGTGCTCAATTACTTTCCTGGGAACACCGGGGATGTCAGACGGTTGCCACGCAAACACGTCGACATTCGCCCGCAGGAAAGCAATGAGCGCGCTTTCCTATTTAGGGTCGAGAGTGGCACTGATGGTGATGGTACCACCAGTGCCGTCCTCCTTGGCGGACACCTTCTTCGTCTCTGGCGGAGCTGCCATTGTCTTCTTACACTTGCCGGTGGAGCTCGATGGTGCGTCCTCGACGGCAGTGCAGCACTCCGAAGAGGTGCGCTTGCCGGAGTGGGCATCAGAACTCTTGCCGGACTTGGTCTTCTTCCCCCCGGGAGCTTCAACGGCAAGTGATTTGCGGTCTGTTGCGGCTGTCGCTTCCTGGTAGATCTTGTCGGCACAGATAAGAGCATCCTTCTTGTCGCCGGGGACAGAGATGACGCTTATTGGGCCTGGCATCTTCGGCATGTTATATGCGTAATGAGAGGCTGCCATGAACTTGGCGAGTGCTGGACGGCCAAGTATCCCATTGTAAGGCAATGGAATATCGACAACGTCAAATGTGACCCTCTCAGTCCTGAAGTTCAGCTCGCTGCCAAATGTTACTGGCAACGTGACCTTCCCCTTCGGCTTGCTCCTTCCCGGGTTGATTCCTTGGAATGTGCCGGTCTCTTCGAGCTCGCTGTCAGGGATCTGGAGTTTCTGGAGTATAGCGGAGGAGACCAGGTTCAAGCCGGCCCCGCTGTCAACTAACATCTTAGTGACCTTGAGGTTGCGGATAGTTGGTGAAACCAACATCGGCAAGCACCCGACCGCAGTTGTGCGATCAGGGTGGTCCTCAATGTCAAAGATGATAGGCGTGCTGGACCATTTCAGAAGCTTGCGTGACTCGACAGGTGGCTCCGCTGCATTGACTTCCCGCACCCACTGCTTGAGTTGGCGGTGCGAAGTATGCAGAGAAGCACCGCCGTCAACGCACAAGACCTCTGTGGCCTTCTGGAACTCCTGCTCACTGGTCTCAACATCATGCATGTCTTCGTCGTCGTCGTCGTCTTCATCCTTGTCGCGGCCGCGGGGGGGGGGGGGGGGGGGGGGGGGGGGGGGGTCTGTCTCCTTGCCGCTGCTTAGCCTTGCCGCGGCGTCCTCCCCGGCCGGCGCGCTTCTTGCCAGATTCCCCAGCGCCTCCTTGGGCCCTCTCCTTGTCTCGTCGCTCGTACTCAGCCTTTTGTTGCTGGACAAGCTGCTCGACCTTCTTGCAGCTCTGGAGGTCATGGCCCTTGGTGCGGTGGATCTTGCAGTACTGCTTGTCGGTGCCGTCCTGCTTGTCGGCGACCGCCACAGCCTGGCAGTTGGTGCATGCGGCAATCTCCTTGCCGGAGCTACCAACTTTGGCTTTCTTGGCGCCACCTTCGTTGCCGGACTGCTCAACGACTAGCACATCTTTGCCTTTCTTCTTCCTGTTCCGCCGCCGGTTTTTCTTTGCCGGGGCAGCATCCTCGCTGTCAGATCCTCCTGCTCCTGTATCTCTCCGGGGAGTTTCCTCCCTTCCTCAGCACGTGCACACTTGTCGGCCAGGGCATACAGCTCACTGACGTCTCTGATCTTGCACATCGCCATCTCCTCCCGCATCCTGCGGTTACGGCACGTCTGATGGAACGCGCTGATTACCGCGGCAGGGTGGATATTTGGGATGTTGTGCTGTACACAGCTGAATCTCTGAATGTACTTGCGCAGGGGCTCTCCTTCCTTCTGGACGAGCAGATGAAGATCACTCTCTTGGCCATGAGGTTTGTGGCCGCCTGTAAAGGCGCCGACAAACTGATGGCATAGGTCTGCCCAGGAGGATATGGAGTTGTCCGGCAAGTGCATGAGCCAGGACCTGACGTTGGGCTTGAGCACCACGGGAAGTAGTTGGCAAGGATCTTGTCGTCCCGCCCCCCAGCAGCCTGCACCGCGATGGTGTAGATGCTGAGGAACTCCGACGGATGCGACTTGCCGTCGTACTTCTCTGGTACATCTGGTTTGAAATTCTTCGTACTGGGCCACTGGACTTGCCGCAGCTCACGAGTGAACGCAGGGCAACCTACCGCGTACGGCAAGTCGCCTGGTTCCCCTGGCGCATGCATGTCAACAGAGGGCCCAGCGCGCTGGTCCTATTGACGCCGCGCTTCTCTCTTCGCTCGATGCGAGTACGAGCGTCTTTCTTGTTGTCGTTCTTGAAGAACTTGGCGCTGATCGCGACGAATTCGCGGATCTGACGACGCGGTGGAGTCGCTGTCGAGGTGGACCCGGCGAGTCGGCGACCTTGGCCTTCGGGGTGGAGAGTGCACAGTAGATGCACCCCCACCAGTCTTGTCGTCTCTGGCTCGTGCCTGGCTGGCTTGCCGTGGCTGGGACGCGCTCGGCTGCCGTGGAGAGTCGCCGTTGGCGAAGCCGATGAGACTCTGGATGGTGGCCCTCCAGTCGTCGATCTTGTCCGCCACTGGGAGGTAGTCTAGGAGCAGCTGAGCTCGCGCCAGAGCTTCTGCTGCGGTGGCGGGTGGCGGTGGCGAACGGTGCGAGGAGCGGGATATGCTCGGACTTCTAACTACGTTAGAAGGAGCAGTATCTCGTCCAGGCGACCGTGTCTCGCTCGCGCCAGCAGGTTGGCGTGCATGGTGGTCCTGAGCGCTCCGAGTCCCACCAGCTCGATCTTGATCTAGCGAACGCATGGTACCGTGAGTACCATGACGCTGCCGGTCCCGCGCCTCCTGAGATGGGCGCGGTGCATGCACGGACGCCGAGGTCTTGGAGTGCGCCCGGTCGTTGCGGGAGCCGGCTACGCCGCTGATGGGCAGCGCAGCCTTGCCCTGGGACCTGGCAGCACCGTGAGTTCCCTCGTCGACGCGTGTCCTTCCGTCGGCGCCTGCCTCACCAACCGTTTGCTCCGGCGGTGGCTGGCTCGGCGCGGACGGAGCAGCTGCCTCCGAAACTTTCTTCTTTGGCGGCATGTTGATGAAGATGATGAAGATCTAGCTCGCAAGAACGCCGGATCTAGTTCACACAACTTCGACGCCCCCTACCTGGCGCGCCAAAGATGCCGGGGCTGCTAGATCCACGGGCACCTATGGGACCGGCGGACCGGGTCCCTTTCGGTTCGGCGGGGGCGGAGGTCGCGCAAAGAGCAGATCGAGGCGAAGCACGCGAGCGATTTACCCAGGTTCGGGCCGCACGGATGCGTAAAACCCTACTCCTGCTTTGTGGTTTGTATTGATTTCTAGCTCGGGAGCGCGGAGTGCTACAGTACACAGCAGCTAGCAAGACCGAGCGTGAGTGTTCGAAGTGGCTAACCCCCCCCTCGTTGCACTCGGGCCTCCTTTTATATGCTCAAGGGGTTACCGACATAGCAACGGAGGTAAAGGGCAAAAATGGAAAGGTGCTTGTGGTAGGTACAGCTACCTGCTACAGTGTTATCATACCTAACCCTGGCGGCAGGGGACAAGGGCATTAATTGCCCGTCTGTGTCGCCTAGACAGTACCGAAAGGGACCGCTAGGGACGCCACCGTTTGCCACGGTGGTTATCTTGTCAGCGCCTGCTTGCCACCTCGCACCCCTAGCTGCACGGCCCCCTGCCACGTGTGCTCCGGAGGGCCCTAGAGCGACACGTTGGCAGGTGTGCTGGAGCGCGGGCACGAAGTGGGGGTTTCCCGCGGCAAGCTCCTTGCCGCGGTCGTCGTCTTGGCGTGTCCGGGAGCTTGTCGCTCACCGGGCCTTGCCGGGACGCGCGCGCGTCGCGGTAAGTTTTCTTGGTATGCCTTGAGTGGCCTTCCCGGCAAGCTCCTCTTGCCGGGGTCTTGTTTCCTTCCCGGCCAGCTTCTCTTGCCGGGGCCTTGGTTGGCCTTCCCGGCAAGCTCCTCTTGCCGGGGCCTTGTTTTGAGTACTTTGTTCTTGAATGGTCTTCAAAGTAGCCGCGGAGGGTCTTGGCGGCCACCCGGCAAGCCTTGCCGCGGGATGCTGCGACTGCCCGTGCACAAGTTCGGGATACTAGGGTACCCCTACTCTAGTACACCGACACTGTGGCCCACGAACCATGCATGGATAGAAGCTTTGGGCAATAGCTTCATCTCTGGACCTGGGTACAAGATTCTTGTATAAGATGTCTCCCCACGGTCTTTTGATTGCACTTTTCTCAGCATACTCTTGGGTTGTGAAGCGGTATTTGAACCATTGTTCTGCCCAATAGCGTCGAATCCATTGGATTCGGGTCTTGCGCTGACCATAATTCTCTTCAGGATCTATCTTATACATTTCTGCGAGTTCATCAGGCAGATCTTTGGATGTTCCGCCACGACATTGTCTGCCCCCCTTTCTTGCTGCTATCTCTGAAGCCATAAACTTTAACTTGAAAGGCTTCAAGACGTTCAAAGGCTTCAAAGGCTTTCTCTTGCTGGACCAACAGGAACTGGCTTCAGGAGAATTTATGTGATGCTGTAAGAATTCTGCAAATGAATGCAGACTATGAGAACCAAAGGATTCTCCCACGGACATGTACCTGTGACAGCATTAAGGTGCGAGGGAAGGGGAAGAGGTCATATGCATTCTCAGAAGATTTTGAAGATAAATCAGTTTAGAAGACATTGACCTCATCGTGCGAAGACATTCACTCATAGATAAGAAGTTGGTTCCAGATTTGTACGAATCCACAGATCAGTACAAGTGAGGAATCTAACTACTTTGTGAAGCACAAGTGAATATACTAGGCATGTTATGAGATGCAGTTTGAGAGAGATCTAGCTTGTGTGAACAGAAAACTGCTCTGTGGTAGAAAGTGACAGATCAATAGGATCAACGGTGCTGTAAAAAGGGAGTTTTATTTACCACACTGAGAACTGCTAGACGGAGTGGGAGATGAGGCCGAGCAGTTCACTCGTCCGTGCCCTAACTTGGCGACGGAGGAGACCTACGGCGACGGCGGAGAGGACGATGTCCGCGGTCGGCGTGAAGACGGCGTCGGAGAGGTTGCGGCAGCGAAGCGCTTCGTCGCCGGCGTCGTCGAGAGCTAGCGGTGGCGCTAGGGTTCGTGCGAGGGTGGAAGAAGAGATAGTTACCGCTGTGAGTGTGTATTTATAGGCACAGGGGCGGCACTGTGCTATTACACAGGTGCCCCTGGCGATTCGCATCTGAGGAACGCGTGGCCAGTTTGCGGAAGTTTGGGGTTTGTTCCACGTCCCACGCACGCCTGGATTGTCGGGTGGTCGTTCCTACTTCTCCGGATTTTATGTGGAGGAATGAGCATTGAAAACGGACTTAATGGTTGTCTCTGTATCTTCTGCTGACAAGGACGCAGTGAAGACATTCGACAGTTTCAATAGAATGCATATGACTTGGAGAGATAGAGTTTGAGATAGGAAGCATAGAGAAGTTGGGGTCCGATCACATTCACTTAGTTCAAAAGATTCAACACGAAGACATAGCTATAAGTGAATGCTGTAGAGGACAGAACACTAGCATATATATATATATAATCAAACATAGTGAAGATAATCATGAAAATATGTTTGAGTGAGCCAAACCAAATGTGAAGACATTGCAAGGTAACGCCATGAGAGAAACACTTCAAAATAGAACGTTTGGTGGTGGCGTTACCCACCGTATAGGAAGTATTAGACCCAGACACGGCGCACAATTATCGTGGCGCTCCGAAGTCAAATTCCACATTAATGTATTCACACTTAGAATGTATGTCTTCATTGATTGAAGATATACTTCTACTTCGTGTGTTGCACATCTAAGTCATCAATATGCATAAGTTAGGATGTGTGCCTGATCACAGGACATTTGAGGATTCCAGGATATTTAGCTCACACCGTAACTTGCAAAACCTCTTCTCATCCAAGGGCTTGGTGAAGATATCTGCCAATTGCTCTTCAGTGTTGACGTGTATGATATCAATATCTTCCTTCGCAACATGATCTCTGAGAAAGTGATGACAAATTTGAATGTGCTTTGTCTTCGAGTGCTGAACTGGGTTGTTGGCGATCTTGATGGCGCTTTCATTGTCGCAGTAAAGTGGCACTTGCTTCAGATGAATGCCATAATCTTTGAGTGTTTGCTTCATCCATATAAGATGAGTGCAGCAAGATCCAGCAGCAATGTATTCAGATTCAGCACTGGAGAGAGATACACAGTTCTGCTTCTTTGAAGACCAACATACAAGTGATCGTCCCAGAAAGTGACATGTGCCTGATGTAGACTTGCGATCAACTTTGTCACCAGCATAATCAGCATCCGAGAATCCAACCAAATCAAACTCTGAGCCCTTTGGATACCATAATCCTAGAGTTGGGGTGTGAGCCAAATATCGAAGAATTCGCTTCACAGCTAAGTGATGCGACTCCTTTGGTGCCGCTGTAATCGAGCACACATGCAAACACTAAGCATAATATCTGGCCTAGATGCACATAGATAAAGTAAAGAACCAATCATGGAGCGGTATACCTTTTGATCGAACTCTTTACCATTGTCGTCGGGACCCAGATGATGTTTGGCTGGCATTGGTGTCGTGAAGCCTTTGCAGTCTTGCATACCAAACTTCTTCAGGCAATCTTTGAGATACTTTCTTGAGATATGAAGATGCCATTGCATTGTTGTCGTATTTGAAGACCGAGGAAGAACTTCAGCTCTCCCATCATAGACATCTGATATTGCTCTTGCATCATATATCCAAACTCTTCACTATACTTCTGATTGGTGCAGCCGAAGTAATGTCATCCACATATATTTGGCACACAAACAGTTCACCATCATATGTCTTCGTGAAAAGAGTGGGATCTAGGGAACCAGGTATGAAGCCTTTGCTCTTCAGGAAGTATTTGAGTGTGTCATACCAGGCCCGAGGGGCTTGTTTGAGGCCATACAGTGCCTTGTTGAGCTTGACCATGTCAGGATGTTTTGGATCTTCAAAGCCAGGCGGTTGTGCAACATACACTTCTTCTTCAATCTTGCCATTGAGAAAGCACTCTTCACATCCATTTGATATAGAAGTATGTTATGATGATTTGCATAGGCCAGCAGTATGCGTATGGCTTCAAGCCTAGCCACAGGAGCAAATGTTTCATCGAAGTCAATGCCTTCCACTTGAGTATATCCTTGAGCAACGAGACGAGCTTTGTTTCTGACAACTTGACCATGCTCATCTTGCTTGTTGCGTATATCCATTTGGTGCCTATTATGTTGTGCTTCCGTGGATCAGGACGCTTAACTAGTTCCCATACATTATTCAGCTCAAACTGTTGAAGCTCTTCTTGCATAGCTTGAATCCATTCAGGTTCCATGAAGGCTTCTTCAACTTTCTTGGGTTCTGATATTGAGACGAATGCGAAGTGCCCACAGAAATTTGCTAGCTGAGTTGCCCTTGAACGAGTGAGTGGACCAGGTGCATTGATGCTATCAATTATTCTTTCAATCTGCACTTCATTGGCAACGCGAGGATGTACAGGGCGAAGACTTTGCTCTTGCTGTTCATTGTCGTTGTTGGAAGGAATGTCTTCAGGCTGAGCATTGTCTTCATGTTGATCAGGTGCTGAAATGATAAGTTCTTCTTCAGGATGAGCTTCAGAAGGTATAATTTCTCCAGTTCCCATTAGCTTGATTGATTCACTGGATGGAACTTCATCTAGCACACTTGGCAAGCTGCTCTCTTTGTGACCGTTGGTCTCATCGAACCGCACATCCACTGTTTCAACCACTTTGTAATGAAAGAGATTGAAGACTCTGTAGGAGTGCGAATCCTTTCCATATCCAAGCATAAAACCCTCATGTGCTTTTGGTGCAAATTTTGAGGTGTGATGTGGGTCCTTGATCCAGCACCTTGCGCCAAATACTCTGAAGTAACTGACATTTGGCTTTTTGCCAGTAAGGAGCTCATAAGATGTCTTGTTCAGTAGCTTGTGAAGATAAACACGATTGATTGTATGGCATGCAGTATCAATGGCTTCGGGCCAGAATTTTCTTGGGGTCTTGTATTCATCTAGCATCGTTCTGGCCATCTCAATTAGTGTTCTGTTCTTGCGTTCGACGACGCCATTCTGCTGTGGCGTGTACGGGGCTGAGAATTCATGTGTGATGCCCAAGGTATCAAGATATGTATCAAGGCCAGTGTTCTTGAATTCAGTGCCATTGTCACTTCTGATGTGCTTTATCTTGGCGCCAAAATTGTTCATAGCTCGATTGGCGAAGCGTCTGAAGACATCCTGCACTTCAGTCTTGTAAAGGATTATGTGCACCCAAGTATATCTAGAATAATCATCAACAATAACGAAGCCATAGAGGCAAGCAGTAGTAGTTAGAGTTGAGTAATGAGTGGGACCGAAAAGATCCATGTGAAGCAGTTCGAAGGGTTGAGTAGTAGTCATGATTGTCTTCGAGGGATGTTTGGCCCTCGTCATCTTCCCTGCTTCACAGGCACCGCATAAGTGGTCTTTCTTGAACTTGACGCCCTCGATGCCTATGACATGCTTCTTCTTCGCAAGGGTGTGGAGGTTCCTCATGCCAGCATGTCCAAGCCTCCGATGCCAGAGCCAGCATTCTGAAGCCTTTGCTAGAAGACATACTGCAAGCTGTGGCCCTGCTGAGAAATCTACCACGTACAAATCATCTTTTCGATACCCTTCAAACACTAGAGACTTGTCAGATTCCATTAGTACAAGGCAACGATATTTTCCAAACATTTACGATCATGTTCAAATCGCAAAGCATTGAGACAGACATTAAGTTGAAGCCAAGGG
>NC_053025.1:323528624-323567433 GCF_003073215.2 Triticum urartu
TCTCCTTCTTGACCCCTATCTCTCTCCTCGCCCCCTTCTCTCCCCCCCGATCGACCCAAGAACTGCCGATTTCGCCGGTTCTTGGCTCGATCTCTCCTCGTTGGCTCGTGGGGATCACCTCCTGTTTGGCCATAAAGATTCCAGATCCCCACCTGTTTCCTGGTTCGATCTCTTAGACCGGTTCGATTTTACCGCGCACAACAAGGAAGCATTCCTTTCATATCTGGGCCCGAGCGATTGGATCGTCCCATGCTCCACTGCGACGCGGATATCCTGAATAACAAAAATATTTCCCATCCAGATTCCATCGGATTGTATCATAATTGGTGAAAGGTGTGACGTTAAGACATAATTTTGGTCGGAAATTCTTCGACATGGGGAGGGTGAAGCTCAAGATCAAGAAGCTGGAGAACACCAGCGGGCGGCAGGTGACATATTCTAAGCGGCGGTCAGGGATTCTCAAGAAGGCCAAAGAGTTATCCATTCTTTGTGATATCGATCTCATTCTTCTCATGTTTTCCCCCAGTGGAAGGCCTACCATATGCGTCGGCGACAAAAGGTAATGGTTTTGATTCATCTGGGTTGATTCATTCAGATTTAGGTCAACAAGCCCATAATATGACTACAGAGATGGACATTTAATTTTCTCTTAAAACAAATACGCTTAGTTTTTTTATGAAATTGTTGCAATTTTGCCATTGAATTGCTCCATTTCTTGGCTGATTAGTTAATTGAAACAAAGGAATTGATTTTTCAAAGCATTTCACCAATTCTGAAATTTACCTGTATGGTCCTATGTTCCGACTGAAGCACCATTCAATTTACAGTTTTTATGTCATTGTGCTTCTTTCATTTTTGCAATAGTAGTTCCATGCTTTTTCTTTTGGGTGAAATCGTAGAATTACAAAACAATGCTTTAGCCATATATCTGTCATGTTTTCAGATATGGGTTGCTAATAATATTTAGGATGGCAGAGTTAAATCAGAATTGCATGTTTACCTGATATACTATTCAATTTGCAGCCCCATAGACGAAGTCATTGCAAAGTATGCACAACAAACTCCTCAGGAAAGGGCTAAAAGGTATTTGAGTTACATACATTTTCTGTTTACCTGCTGAACCAATTATATTAACATATCAGCTGAAATTCATTCTTTCTGTTTAACAGGAAGCTGGAGAGTTTAGAAGTATGTTATGCCAACAGATAGAGTTATTTATCAAGGCATTTTTCCTTAGCAGATTAAGTTTGAGAATGAGCTGACTAATCTGCTTTTGTTCCCAAAAGGCACTAAAGAAGACATTCAAGAAGCTAGACCATGATGTCAACATTCAGGACTTCTTAGGCTCCGGGTAATTTTGCTACTATTTATTTTGGATATCAAGAGAGCAGCATGATTGCAGAAATGTATAATTCCAACGAAATTTCTTATTATTTAGTTCTTTTCAATCTATTGCAGGGGTCAGACGGTCGAGGTACTTCTTCAACATATATCACAGCTAGGGCGATGAGCACTTCATGAAATTTCTTCTTTCTGGTTTTCGCTATCTAATGCTCGTTGGCTCAATTGTTTCACAGGAATTATCTAGTCATCTTGGCGCATTGCAATGTCAAATGGCAGATGTTCAAAAGCGTCTCAGGTAGTTAATTAGCACCAATTCACTTAAGCAGCTCCACAAATTTGCTACTTTATTGATTGATTCAATGTAATAAGTAGAGACATATACGCTCTTTACTTAAAAAAAGAGGCATATCTGTTGAAATCTTTCCATTCAGTGCCGTCTAAAGTAATGTTTTCATGACACGTGATCTTCACTTCATAAGGGGCCTTTGAAAAAAATGCATTTATGGTAGAGTTAATTGTAGCTCTTTACAAAAACTTGAAGGGAAACCATGAAAATTGAGGAGCATAACAGTTGGGCATATTTTTTTCTTCAGTTATTGGAGCGATCCCGAGAAGGTTGAGAATATAGACCATATAAGAGCGATGGAGCAATCTCTCAAAGAATCTCTTAATCGCATCGGCATTCATAAGGTAGAGATATCCCTAAACCTTCTTATTAACTCCAGCCGATCTTAATGCGTGCTGCACACTGTGTTCAGCATAACCGGCTAGCTGTTCAATATCCGAAGTATAAATTCTGTTAAATTTTGTATTGTCACTCAGAATTCGATCTCATGTTGTACCCTGTTGGATATGCTTAGGAGAACTTTGCAAAGCAGCATCTGATGGGCCTACAGTGCGCTGCTGCTCAGGTAATAGTTTTCAGCTTCACAAATTCAGAGCTTTTGGTTTCAGGTTCAGATATCTGATCGAGATGTTGGCCCTTGCTATTTAATTTCAGTTCCAGAACGAGATGCAGCTACCTCTGGGGCTAACCGGTGACCCGAACCCTTCGTCGTGGTTCCACAGCGGCGGCGGCAGCGATGGACAGCCGGCCATGATGTTACCTGAAGACCCCAGCTTGCTCCATCAGAGGTGAGTATCGGGACTGAGCTCAGGGGTGGTTGGTCAAGAATTTTGTTACGCACTACTGTAGCATTTATGTGAAGAAGAAACATAATCGTCCACGACTCACGCACTCCACCACGCAGGGACATCGGGTGCTCGACGAGCACGTCGCTGCAGAGCTACCCGGGCTACTTCAGCATGAGCAAGCAGTCGACGGACACCGCCGGGGGCGAGCAGCAGCACCAGCAGGCAGCGGCGGTACATCAGCACCAGCACCAGCAGCCGGAGTTCAGCCAGGGCGACTGCCTGACGTCACTGCATCTCGGCGCGCAGTTCCCGTACCAGTCCGCCTTCGACCACGCCAGCCTCCTCAACGACAGGCTCTTCAGGCCGGACATGGAGCTGCACGTCGACAACGCGGCGGCCTCGGCCATGGACTTCGTCGGCGGCCACTATGAGATGCCGAGGCCCGGCGACGAGGCCAGCTTCCAGAACTGGGCATCGGCGGCATGCGGCGCCACCATGTACGATCACCAGCAGCAGCAGCCATCTGCCCAAGTGAGTAATATCCGGCCTGAAGAGCCTGTCCATCAAGTATCCTGATGATCTCAGAAAATATTCCATGAATAAATGACGAACGAGCATTTCTTCCAAATATCCGCGAAATGATTGTTTTTCCTTTCTGAGAAAAATATTTTCTTCAGCTTTTGATCTGGTCTTCTTTTCAGCTTATTGTTCAGAACATGACTGAATCCCTGACCGTCAGCTCCCTGCAGCAGCAACTCTGACAGCAGCTTCATTCCACCACGCCACTGCCGTACATCAGCAGCTCATGATTTGATGATTCTTTAGCCAACGAACCGAAGCCTAAAGGCCTTACCATCGCTCCTAAAAAGAATCCTTCTCAGTCAGTTTGTTATTCCGTAGGAATGAAACAAGGTGTATAGGGGAAAATTGAATTTGTCAGTGTAAAGCATATACTGACCATAGCCGATTCAACTTGTAAAATATAAATGGATTCTTAACTCTAATGTAAACTATGCTGCAGTTTTGCCATGAAAAAGGTTGGGCAGCTAACATCCTCCAAGCGAGCAATATTGTATTACCTCTGTCCAGTTCTCAAAATGTTGACGTCCTGAACATTGACAGGGTCTCCAAAACACAGCATTTGTTTGTACTATAATATATACTACATGCATAATTTTAAAACAATCTATGTTCCAAAATACATGACTTCCTGTAAAGCATGTAGTTAAACTTCTCTACCTTCGAATTATTTTTTGGCACACGCTAGGCGCCGGTCTACCGGCTAAAACTTCGGGCGGTCGCCTGCCAGATGTGCATAAGGGTCATGCGGGCCGTGCGATTCCTGGGTGCCGTCCTCATCTTCAAATACTCCGTGGTAAAAAAAAAGGGGAGGAACCCCCCCCCCCACCACCCCCAACCTCGTCGAACTGCCGCACGGGCTCACGCACGCTCCTCGCCACCGCACTTCCGTGCTTGGGCACGCTCCTCGCCGCTACATTTCCGGACTTGCGCGCGCTCCTCACCGCACTTGAGGCCCCAACGTGTGCCACCGTTTAAGCATTGAATCTGGTTTGTAGCACTTTGTCGCCCTTGCCGTGCTACCACCATGCTACCGGCGAGCTTGTTGCCCCATGTCGCCTCGGTCACAGCACGCGCTGTTGAACTCATGGCGCACGTTCACTGCGGTCTCCGGGCGTACACCATGGCTTGTGCCTGTCGTGCTCCAGTAAACACTAGACGCAGCAAAAATTGCTCACCGACCATAGCACTAAAGGATTTGGTGGCTCTGGCGGGTCGTGTCGGACGCAACAAAAAGAAAAAAATGCTTTCAGCTCTGAACAATGATAGTTCCAGCAAATCTGGCTGGTGATTCCAGCAAAAAAATTGGACGATTAGAGGTCGTCAATTCTAGTTCCAGCATTTTGCCGCACAGTTCCAGCATTCGTGTTGCCCTGTTCCAGCGCAGTCGTCGCGGTTGCAACGTCACCCCCCGCCCGCTCCCAGCTAACGGTCACCATGCTTGTAGGAAAAAACGCTAACGGTTCCAGCTCGCAGTCACCACGGTGGCTGATAACCCACAAGTATAGGGGGTCGCAACAGTTTTCGAGGGTAGAGTATTCAACCCAAATTTATTGATTCAACAAAAGGGGAGCCAAAGAATATTCTCAAGTATTAGCAGCTGAGTTGTCAATTCAATCACACCTGAAAACTTAATATCTGCAGCAAGGTATTTAGTAGCAAAGTAATATGATAGTAGTGGTAACGGTGGTAAAAGGTAACGGTAGCAAAAGTAATATTTTTGGTGTTTTGTAGTGATGATAACAATAGCAACGGAAAAGTAAATAAGCGAAGAACAATATCTGGAAAGCTCGTAGGCAATGGATTGGTGATAGAGAATTATGCCGGATGCGGTTCATCATGTAACAGTCATAACCTAGGGTGACACAGAACTAGCTCCAGTTCATCAATGTAATGTAGGCATGTATTCCGAATATAGTCATACATGCTTATGGAAAAGAACTTGCATGACATCTTTTGTCCTACCCTCCCGTGGCAGCGGGGTCCTATTGGAAACTAAGGGATATTAAGGCCTCCTTTTAATAGAGTACCGGACCAAAGCATTAACACATAGTGAATACATGAACTCCTCAAACTACGGTCATCACCGGGAATGGTCTCAATTATTGTCACTTCGGGGTTGCCGGATCATAACACATAGTAGGTGATTATAAACTTGCAAGATAGGATCAAGAACTCTCATATATTGATGAAAACATAATAGGTTCATATCTGAAATCATGGCACTCAGGCCCTAGTGACAAGCATTAAGCATAACAAAGTCATAGCAACATCAATCTCAGAACATAGTGGATACTAGGGATCAAACCCTAACAAAACTACCTCGATTACATGATAAATCTCATACAACCCATCACTGTCCAGCAAGCCTACGATGGAATTACTCACGCACGGCGGTGAGCATCATGAAATTGGTGATGGAGGATGGTTGATGATGACACTGGCGACGGATTCCCCTCTCCGGAGCCCCGAACGGACTCCAGATCAACCCTCCCGAGAGAGTTTATGGCTTGGCGGCGGCTTCGTATCATAAAACGTGATGAATCCTTCTCCCTGGTTTTTTTCTATCCGAAAGTGAATATATGGAGTCAGGGTTGAGGTCGGTGGAGCGTCAGGGGGCCCACGAGGCAGGGGGCGCACCCAGGGGGTAGGGCGCGCCCCCACCCTCGTGGACAGGTGGAGGCCCCCCTGACGTGGTTCTTCCTTCCAGTATTTTTTATATATTCCAAAATAATTCTCCGTTGATTTTCAGGTCATTCCGAGAACTTTTATTTCTGCACAAAAATAACACCATGGCAATTCTGCTGAAAACAGCGTCAGCCCGGGTTAGTTCCATTCAAATCATGCAAGTTAGAGTCCAAAATAAGGGCAAAAGTGTTTGGAAAAGTATATATGACGGAGACATATCAACTCCCCCAAGCTTAAACCTTTGCTTGTCCTCAAGTAATTCAGTTGATAAACTAAAAGTGATAAAGAAAAATTTCAACAAACTCTGTTTGCTCTTGTTGTTGTAAATATGTGAAGCCAGCATCCAAGTTTTCAGCAAAGATAATGAACTAACCATATTCACAATAACATTTAGGTCTCATGTTTCTCATATCAATGACATAATGAACTAGCGAGCAATAATAATAAATCTTGGATGACAACACTTTCTCAAAACAATCATGATATGATATAACATGATGGTATCTCGCTAGCCCTTTCCGAGACCGAAAAACATAAATGGAGAGCACCTTTAAAGATTAAGGACTGACTAGACATTGTAATTCATGGTAAGAGAGATCCAGTCAAGTCATACTCAATGTAAACTAACAATAATGATTGCAAATGACAGCGGTGCTCTCCATCTGGTGCTTTTTAATAAGAGGATGATGACTCAGCATAAAACTAAATAGATAGGCCCTTCGCAGAGGGAAGCAGGGATTTGTAGAGGTGCCAGAGCTCGGTTTTGAAATACATATGAATAATATTTTGAGCGGTATATTTTCATTGTCAACATAACAACCAAGAGATGATGATATCTTCCATGCTACACATATTATAGGCGGTTCCCAAACAGAATGGTAAAGTTTATACTCCCCCTCCACCAACAAGCATCAATCCATGGCTTGCTCGAAACAACGAGTGCCTCCAACTAACAACAGTCACGGGGGAGTTTTGTTTGCAATTATTTTGATTTAATTTGCATAAAGCATGGGACTAGGCATCCCGATGACCAGCCATTTTCTCGTGAGTGAGGAGCGGAGTCCACTCCTCTTGAGAATAACCCGCCTAACATGGAATATACGGACAACCCTAGTTGATACATGAGCTATTCGAGCATACAAAACAGAATGTTTATTTGAAGGTTTAGAGTTTGGCACATACAAATTTACTTGGAACGGCAGGTAGATACCGTATATAGGTAGGTATGGTGGACTCATATGGAATAACTTTGGGGTTTATGGAATTGGATGCACAAGTAGTATTCCCGCTTAGTATAGGTGAAGGCTAGCAAAAGACTGGAAAGTGACCAGCTAGAGAGCGACAACAGTCATGAACATGCATTAAAATTAATCGACACCGAATGCAATCATGAGTAGGATATAATGCACCATGAACATAAATATCATAGAGGCTATGTTGATTTTGTTTCAACTACATGCGTGAACATGTGCCAAGTCAAGCCACTCAAATCGTTCAAAAGAGGATACCACCCTATCATACCACATCACAACCATTTTAATAGCATGTTGGCACACAAGGTAAACCATTATAAGCTCCTAGCTAATTAAGCATGGAATAAGCAACTATAATCTCTAATTGTCATTGCAAACATGTTTATTCATAATAGGCTGAATCAGGAACGATGAACTATATTTACAAAAACAAGAGAGATCGAGTTCATACCAGCTTTTCTCATCTCAATAAGTTCATCATATAATCATCATTATTGCCTTTCACTTGCACGACCGAATAGTGTGGATAATAATAATAGTGCACATGCATTGGACTAAGCTGGAATCTGCAAGCATTCAATTCAAGAGAGAAGACAAGGTAATATGGGCTCTTTGTTAGATCAACAATAATGCATATGAGAGCCACTTTAACATTTTCATTATGGTCTTCTCCTCTCGACCCCCAAAGAACAAGAAAAGAAATAAAACTATTTACACGGGAAAGCTCCCAACAAGCAAAAGAAGAACGAGAAATCTTTTTGGGTTTCCTTTTTAATTACTACTACAAGCATGGAAATTAAACTAATTAAAAACTGCAACTATTTTTTTGTTTTTCTTAAGATTTATCAAACACACAAGAAGAAAGTATAAAAAGGAAAATAAACTAGCATGGATGATGCAATGAAAAAGTTTGAGCACCGACAACTAGCAATGAGTGAGTGAACATAAATGTAATGTCGGTGAGAAATACGTACTCCCCCAAGCTTAGGCTTTTGGCCTAAGTTGGTCTATGGCCACGGCTGGCCTGGCGGATATCCAAAGTTGTAGCTGGGGTCGTACTGAGATGCAGCAGCTATTGCCTCATGAGCTGCCGCTTGGAGACGGGCCGTCTCCGTCCTCCTCTTATACTCGTCCGCCTCCTCCCTGGTTATAATATATCTCCCTTTTGCCCGAATCAAAGAAATCAGGAGCAGGGAGAGCGACGTGATCGGTGCGTCATCTGTCAAAGATTAGTCGGTAGTGGAGGAACTGATCATTCCTCTCAACAAACTGATGACGAACCATGGCCTCATAATCTAAATAAATATGAGGGAACTCAATATTATACCCACGTATGGGTATATCAAGAAAATTAGCTAGACAGGTTGCATAAATTCCACCAAAGAAATCTCCATTAAATCTATTATTATGCAACCTACGTGCAACAATGGCTCTCAAATTATAATGTTTATATCTTAATACAGCACTCCTGAGAACACTGAGGTCAAGGACACACATGTGACATGCTTCATCCTTACCATTTATGCACCTACCTATGAAGAGAGCAAAATAATGTATAGCAAGAAAATGAATGCTCCCTATGGTACCTTGTGTTATATCTCTAGATTCCCCCATAGTTATACTAGCAAGAAAATCTCTAAACTCAGATTTGTGAGGTTCACTAGTGCTGCCCCATTGTGGAAGTTTGCAAGCAGTATTAAAATCCTCTAAGTTCATAGTATAAGAATTTTCATAAAGATCAAATAGGACAGTTTGAGAATTGTGTGATGATGAAAATTCAAACCTTCTCACAAAGGAATCAGTGAGATAGTGGTACTGGCGGCACTTAGCTGCCTCGAAGCTCTCAAGATCAGCATTATGCACATATGCGTTAAATTCTTCCTTGATTCCTGCTCGGTCCATAAAGTCCTCTGAAGGCCATTCACAAGCCTGCACTTGAGCTTCCCTCGGTGGTTCATCGTCGGCATCGCGTATTGCGAGCCTGGGTCCTTGCTTCCTTGAAGGACCACCTTGGTACATTTTCCTAAACATATTTCTTCCTCTGAAAATTTTCTGAAATTTTAGTAACTTCAAAATTAAAGTGAACCAAACTCAACAATATTGATAGCAACTACTCCTACAAGTTCCTAGAGGCAATATCATGCATCAAAACTACTTTTAACCACATAAATTTGCCATGCAAGCTCAAGAACAGGGTCACCTAAGCAGCAAAAATATGCAATGAATAAAGCACTAGAACAAAAACTAATTGGACCATTGGAGGAGTCACATACCAAGGAACAATCCCCCAAAGCAGTTTTTTGAATGGAGCTTTGAGCAAGGAGATCGAAAATGGTAGCAAAATGAGCTTGGACTCGGGTTTGAGCTGGTTAGTGATGTTTGTGGGAGGAAGGAGTGTGTGGTAGCTGGAATAAGTGGAGGGGAGCCACCATGGGCCCACGAGGCAGGGGGCGCGCCCTCCACCCTCATGGCCAGGTGCTTTCTCCCCCTGCTATGTTCTCAGTGCCAGATATTCTAAAATATTCTAGAAAAAATCATATTTAATTTTCAGGGCATTTGGAGAACTTTTATTTTTGGGGTATTTTTTATTGCATGGATAATTCAGAAAATAGACAGAATATACTATTTTTGCTTTATTTCAACTAAATAACAGAAAGTAAAAAGAGGGTATAGAGAGTTGTGTTTTCTAAATTCATCCATCTCATGCTCATCAATAGGAATCCACTAACAAGGTTGATCAGGTCTTGTTAACAAACTCATTCCGAATAACATGGAACCGGAGAATTTTCGAATAACACTAGGTTACCTCAACGGGGATATGCACATCCCCAACAATAAGAATATCATATTTCTTCTTGACTGTAGGAAGAGGAAATTCAAAACCTCCAAAAATAATCGATGGAATTTTTCCAATAGAGTTTATACTATGAACTTGAGGTTGTTTCCTCGGGAAGTGTACCGTATGCTCATTGCCATTAACATGAAAAGTGACATTGCCTTTGGTGCAATCAATAACCACCCCTGCAGTATTCAAAAAGGGTCTTCCAAGAATAATAGAGATACTATCGTCCTCGGGAATATCAAGGATAACAAAGTCCGTTAAAATAGTAACGTTTGCAACCACAACAGGCACATCCTCATAAATACCGACAGGTATAGCAGTTGATTTATCATCCATTTGCAAAGATATTTCAGTAGGTGTCAACTTATTCAAATCAAGTCTACGATATAAAGAGAGAGGCATAACACTAACACCGGCTCCAAGATCACATAAAGCAGTTTTAACATAGTTTCTTTTAATGTAGCATGGTATAGTTGGTACTCCTGGATCTCCAAGTTTCTTAGGTATTCCACCGTAAAAAGTATAATTAGCAAGCATGGTGGAAATTTTAGCTTCCGGTATGTTTCTTCTATTAGTAACAATATCTTTCATGTACTTAGCATAAGGATTCATTTTGAGCATATCAGTTAATCGCATACGCAAAAGATAGGTCTAATCATTTCAGCAAAGCGCTCAAAATCCTCATCATCCTTTTTCTTGGATGGTTTAGGAGGCAAAGGCATGGGTTTCTGAACCCATGGTTCTCTTTCCTTACCGTGCTTCCTAGCAACAAAGTCTCTCCTATCATAACGTTGATTCTTTGATTGTGGGTTATCAAGATCAACAGTAGGTTCGATTTCTACATCATTATTATTGCTAGGTTGAGCATCAACATGAACATCATCATTAACATTATCACTAGGTTCATGTTCATTACCAGATTGGGTTTTAGCATCAGAAATATAAATATCCTTGGGATTCTCAGGTGTGTCAATAACAGGTTCACTAGAAGCATGCAAAGTCCTATCATTTTTCTTTCTCTTCCTTTTAGAAGGACTAGGTACATCAATATTATTTCTCTGAGAATCTTGCTCAATTCTCTTAGGATGGCCCTCAGGATACAAGGGTTCCTGAGTCATTTTACCACCTCTAGTCATAACTCTAACAACATTATCATTTTTCTTACTATTCAATTCATTGAGAAAATCATTCTGAGCTTTAAGCACTTGTTCTACTTGAGTGATAACCATAGAAGCATGTTTACTAATAAGTTTTAGTTCACCTTTAACATTAGCCATATAATCACTCAAGTGTTCAATCATATAAGCATTATGTTTCAATTGTCTACCAACATAAGCATTAAAATCTTCTTGCTTAACCATAAAGTTATCAAACTCATCTAAGCATTGGCTAGCAAACTTAGTAGGAGGGATTTCAGCTTTATCATATCTATAGAGAGAATTTACCTTTACTACCTGTGTCGGGTTATCAAGACCATGTATTTCTTCAAAGGCGGCAAATTAAGACCATGTATTTCTTCAATAGGAGGTAAATTCTTAACATCTTCAGCTTTAATACCTTTTTCTTTCATAGATTTCTTTGCCTCTTGCATATCTTCAGGACTGAGAAATAGAACACCCCTTTTCTTCGGAGTTGGCTTAGGAGTTGGTTCAGGAATTGGATCAGGAAGTGTCCAATTATTTTCATTAGTCAACATATTATTCAATAAAATTTCAGCTTCATCTGGTGTTCTTTCCCTGAAAACACAACCAGCACAACTATCCAGGTGGTCTCTGGAAGCATCGGTTAGTCCATTATAAAAGATATCAAGTATTTCATTTTTCTTAAGAGGATGATCAGGCAAAGCATTAAGTAATTGGAGAAGCCTCCCCAAGATTGTGGGAGACTCTCTTCTTCAATTTGCACAAAATTATATATTTCCCTTAAAGCAGCTTGTTTCTTATGAGCAGGGAAATATTTAGCAGAGAAGTAATAAATCATATCATGGGGACTACGCACACAACCATGATCAAGAGAATTAAGCCATATCTTAGCATCACCCTTTAATGAGAACGGAAATAATTTAAGATGTAATAGTAGCGAGTTTTCTCATCATTAGTAAACATGGTAGCTATATCCTTTAATTTAGTAAGATGTGCCACAACAGTTTCAGATTCATAGCCATAGAAAGGATCAGATTCAACCAAAGTAATTATATCAGGGTCGATAGAGAATTCATAATCCTTATCAGTAACAAAGATAGGTGAAGTAGCATAAGCAGAATCATATTTCATTCTAGCATTCAGAGTTTTTTGTTTCAGCTTAGCTAATAATTTCTTAAGATCACTCCTATCATTGCAAGCAAGAAAATCTCTATCAGTTTCTTCATCCATAACATAGCCCTCAGGCACAACAGGTAATTCATATCTAGGGGTGAATCTTCATCATCACTTTCATCAATATTATCAGTTTCAATAATTTCATTCTCTCTAGCCCTAGCAAGTTGTTCATCAAGAAATTCACCAAGTGGCATAGTAGTATCAAGCATAGAATTAGTTTCATCATAAGTATCATGCATAGAAGAAGTGGCATCATAAATAACATGCGACATATCAGAATTAATAGCAAAAGCAGGTTTAGGAGTCGCAAGTTTACTCAAAACAGAAGGTGAATCAAGTGCAGAGCTAGATGGCAGTTCCTTACCTCCCATTGTAGTTGAGGGATAAATCTTGGTTCTTGGATCTTTCAAGTTCTTCATAATGATAAGTAGATATAAATCCCAAGTGACTCAAAGAATAGAGCTATGCTCCCCGAAAACGGCGCCAGAAAATAGTCTTGATAACCCACAAGTATAGGGGATCGCAACAGTTTTCGAGGGTAGAGTATTCAACCCAAATTTATTGATTCGACACAAGGGGAGCCAAAGAATATTCTCAAGTATTAGCAGCTGAGTTGTCAATTCAACCACACTTGGAAACTTAATATTTGCAGCAAGGTATTTAGTAGCAAAGTAATATGATAGTAGTGGTAACGGTGGTAAAAGGTAACAGTAGCAAAAGTAATATTTTTGGTGTTTTGTAGTGATGATAACAATAGCAACGGGAAAGTAAATAAGCAAAGAACAATATATGGAAAGCTCGTAGGCAATGGATCGTTGATAGAGAATTATGCTGGATGCGGTTCATCATGTAACAATCATAACCTAGGGTGACACAGAACTAGCTCCAGTTCATCATTGTAATGTAGGCATTTATTCCGAATATAGTCATACGTGCTTATGGAAAAGAACTTGCATGACATCTTTTGTCCTACCCTCCCGTGGCAGCGGGGTCCTATTGGAAACTAAGGGATATTAAGGCCTCCTTTTAATAGAGTACCGGACCAAAGCATTAACACATAGTGAATACATGAACTCCTCAAACAACGGTCATCACCGGGAGTGGTCCCGATTATTGTCACTTCGGGGTTGCCGGATCATAACACATAGTAGGTGACTATAAACTTGCAAGATAGGATCAAGAACTCTCATATATTGATGAAAACATAATAGGTTCAGATCTGAAATCATGGCACTCGGGCCCTAGTGACAAGCATTAAGCATAGCAAAGTCATAACAACATCAATCTCAGAACATAGTGGATACTAGGGATCAAACCCTAACAAAACTAACTCGATTACATGATAAATCTCATCCAACCCATCACCGTCCAGCAAGCCTACGATGGAATTACTCACGCACGGTGGTGAGCATCATGAAATTGGTGATGGACGACGGTTGATAATGACGATGGCGACGGATTCCCCTCTCCGGAGCCTCGAACGGACTCCAGATCAGCCCTCCCGAGAGAGTTTAGGGCTTGGCAGCGGCTCCGTATCGTAAAACGCGATGAATCTTTCTCCCTGGTTTTTTCTCCCCGAAAGTGAATATATGGAGTCAGGGTTGAAGTCGATGGAGCGTCAGGGGGCCCACGAGGCAGGGGGCGTGCCAGGGGGGTAGGGCGCGCCCCCACCCTCATGGACAGGTGGAGGCCCCCTAACGTGGTTCTTCCTTTCCATTCTTTTTTATATATTCCAATATAATTCTCCGTTGATTTTCAGGTCATTCCGAGAACTTTTATTTCTGCACAAAAATAACACCATGGCAATTCTGTTGAAAACAACGTCAGCCCGGGTTAGTTCCATTCAAAACATGCAAGTTAGAGTCCAAAACAAGGGCATACGTGTTTGGAAAAGTAGATACGAACGGAGACGTATCAGACCTCGGTCCTTGCTGGCGGGATGGATGATGCTCCTTTTAGTTGTTTATTTAAGTTTAGTTAGGTTTTACGTCCCGCTCTGAAAGACGGGGCGGATGCGGCTCCGTGGAGATCGAATAAGGTTCTCACCTCCTAGCCCATGTCTCGGTGTTGCGTCCAACATCATCGGAGAGCGTGTGAAGGTGTTTGAAGGAAATATGCCCTAGAGGCAATAATAAAGTTATTATTTATTTCCTTATATCATGATAAATGTTTATTATTCATGCTAGAATCGTATTAACCGGAAACATGATAAATGTGTGAATACATAGACAAACAGATTGTCACTAGTATGCCTCTACTTGACTAGCTCGTTGATCAAAGATGTTATGTTTCCTAACCATAGACATGAGTTGTCATTTGATAAACGGGATCACATCATTAGGAGAATGATATGATTGACTTGACCCATTTTGTCAGCTTAGCACTTGATCGTTTTAGTTTACTGCTATTGCTTTCTTCATGACTTATACATGATCCTATGACTATGAGATTATGTAACTCCCGATTACCGGAGGAACACTTTCTGTGCTACCAAAACGTCACAACATAATTGGGTGATTATAAAGGTGCTCTACAGGTGTCTCTGATGGTACTTGTTGAGTTGACATAGATCAAGATTAGGATTTGTCACTCCGATTGTCGAAGAGGTATCTCTGGGCCCACTCAGTAATACACATCACTATAAGCCTTGCAAGCATTGTAACTAATGAGTTAGTTGCGGGATGATGCATTACATAACGAGTAAAGAGACTTGCCGGTAACGAGATTGAACTAGGTATTGAGATACCGACGATCGAATCTCGGACAAGTAACATACCGATGACAAAGGGAACAACGTATGTTGTTATGTGGTTTGACCGATAAAGATCTTCGTAGAATATGTGGGAGCCAATATGAACATCCAGGTTCTGCTATTGGTTATTGACCGGAGACGTGTCTCGGTCATGTCTACATAGTTCTCGAACCCGTAGGGTCTGCACGCTTAAAGTTTGGTGATGACTGATATTATGAGTTTTTGTATTCTGATGTACCGAAGGTAGTTCGGAGTCCTGGATATGATCACGGACATGACGAGGAGTCTCTAAATGGTCGAGACATAAAGATCGATATATTGGACGACTATATTCGGACACCGGAAGTGTTCCGGGTGATTTCGGAGAAAATCGGAGTGTCGGAGGGTTACCGAACCCCCCCCCCCTCGGGAGAAATAATGGGCCTTATGGCCCTTAGTGGAGAGAGAGGGCTGGCCTAGGGAAGGCCGTGCGCCCCTCCCCCTCTGGTCCGAATTGGACTAGGAGAGGGAGGCCCTTTCCTTCTCTCTCTCCCTCTTCCTTTCCCCCTCCTAGTAGGAGTAGGAAAGAGGGGAGTCCTACTCCTACTAGGAGGAGGAATCCTCCTCCTGGCACACCATAGAGGGCCGGCCGGCCTCCCCCCTTGCTCCTTTATATATGAGGGCAGGGGGGCACCTCTAGACACACAAGTTCATCATTGATCCCTTAGCCGTGTGCGGTGCCCCCCTCCACCATAATCCACCTCGATCATATCGTAGCGGTGCTTAGGCGAAGCCCTGCGTCGGTAGCAACGTCATCACCATCAACACACCGTCGTGCTGACGGAACTCTCCCGTGAAGCTCTGCTGGATCAGAGTTCGTGGGACGTCATCGAGCTGAACGTGTGCTGAACTCGAAGGTGTCGTGCGTTCGGTACTTGGATCGGTCGGATCGTGAAGACATTCGACTACATCAACCGCGTTCTCATAACGCTTCCCCTTACGGTCTACGAGGGTACGTGGACGATACTCTTCCCTCTCGTTGCTATGCATCACCATGATCTTGCGTGTGCGTAGGAATTTTTTTTAAATTACTACGTTCCCCAACAGTGGCATCCGAGCCTGGTTTATGCATAGATGTTATATGCACGAGTAGAACACAAGTGAGTTGTGGACGATACAGGTCATACTTCTTACCAGCATGTCACACTTTGGTTCAGCGGTATTGTTGGATGAAGCGGCCCGGACCGACATTACGCGTACGCTGATGCGAGACTAGTTCTACCGACGTGCTTTGCACACAGGTGGGTGGCGGGTGTCAGTTTCTCCAACTTTAGTTGAATCGAGTGTGGCTACGCTCGGTCCTTGAGAAGGTTAAAACAGCACTAACTTGACAAACTATCATTGTGGTTTTGATGCGTAGGTAAGAACGGTTCTTGCTCAGCCCGTAGCAGCCACGTAAAACTTGCAACAACAAAGGAGAGGACGTCTAACTTGCTTTTGCAGGGCATGTTGTGATGTGATATGGTCAAGACATGATGCTATATTTTGTTGTATGAGATGATCATGTTTTGTAACCGAGTTATCGGCAACTGGCAGGAGCCATATGGTTGTCGCTTTATTGTATGCAATGCAATCGCCTTGTAATTGCTTTACTTTATCACTAAGTGGTAGCGATAGTCGTAGAAGAGATAGTTGGCGAGACAACAATGATGCTACGATGGAGATCAAGGTGTCACACCGGTGACAATGGTGATCATGACGGTGCTTCGGAGATGGAGATCACAAGCACAAGATGATGATGGCCATATCATATCACTTATATTGATTGCATGTGATGTTTATCTTTTATGCATCTTATTTTGCTTAGTTCGATGGTAGCATTCTAAGATGATCTCTCACTAAATTTCAAGGTACAAGTGTTCTCCCTGAGTATGCACCGTTGCGAAAGTTCGTCGTGCCGAGACACCACGTGATGATCGGGTGTGATAAGCTCTATGTTCACAAACAACAGGTGCAGGCAAGTTTTGCACATGCAGAATACTCGGGTTAAACTTGACGAGCCTAGCATATGCAGATATGGCCTCGGAACACTCGAGACCGAAAGGACGAGCGTGAATCATATAGAAGATATGATCAACATATTGATGTTCACAATTGAAAACTACTCCATCTCACGTGATGATCAGACATGGTTTAGTTGATATGGATCACGTGATCACTTAGATGATTAGAGGGATGTCTATCTAAGTGGGAGTTCTTTAATAATTTGATTAACTGAACATTAATTTATCATGAACTTAGTACCTGATAGTATTTTGCATGTCTATGTTGTTGTAGATAGATGGCCCGTTCTGTTGTTCCGTTGAATTTTAATGCGTTCCTTGAGAAAGCAAAGTTGAAAGATGATGGTAGCAATTACACGGACTGGGTCTATAACTTGAGGATTATCCTCATTGCTGCACAGAAGAATTACGTCCTGGAAGCACCGCTAAGTGCCAAACCTGCTGCAGGAGCAACACCAGATGTTATGAACGTCTGGCAGAGCAAAGCTGATGACTGCTTGATAGTTCAGTGTGCCATGATTTACGGCTTAGAACCGGGACTTCAACGACATTTTGAACGTCATGGAGCATATGAGATGTTCCAGGAGTTGAAGTTAATATCTCAAGAAAATGCCCGGATTGAGAGATATGAAGTCTCCAATAAGTTCGACAGCTGCAAGATGGAGGAGAATAGTTCTGTCAGTGAACATATACTCAGAATGTCTAGGTACCATAACCAATTGACTCAAATGGGAGTTAATCTTCCTGTTGATAGTGTAATTGACAGAGTTCTTCAATCACTGCCACCAAGCTACAAGAGCTTCATGATGAACTATAACATGCAAGGGATGAATAAAACAATTCCTGAGCTCTTCGCAATGCTAAAGGCTGCAGAGGTAGAAATCAAGAAGGAGCATCAAGTGTTGATGGTTAACAAGACCACCAGTTTCAAGAAAATGGTAAAGGGAAGAACAAAGGGAACTTCAAGAAGAACGGCAAACAAGTTGCTGCTCAAGAGAACAAACCCAAGTCTGGACCTAAGCCTGAGACTGAGTGCTTCTACTGCAAACAGACTGGTCACTGGAAGCGGAACTACCCCAAGTATTTGGCGGATAAGAAGGATGTCAAGGTGAATAAAGGTATATGTGATATACATGTTATTGATGTGTACCTTACTAATTCTCGCAGTAGTGCCTGGGTATTTGATACTGGTTCTGTTGCTAATATTTGCATCTCGAAACAGGGACTACGGATTAAGGGAAGATGGGCAAAGGACGAGGTGACGATGCGCGTGGGAAATAGTTCCAAAGTTGATGTGATCGCAGTCGGCACGCTACCTCTACATCTACCTTCGGGATTAGTATTAGACCTGAGTAATTGTTATTTGGTGCCAGCGTTAAGCATGAACATTATATCTGGATCTTGTTTGATGCGAGACGATTATTCATTTAAATCAGAGAATAATGGTTGTGCTATTTATATGAGTAATATCTTTTATGGTCATGCACCCTTAAAGAGTGGTCTAGTCCTTTTGAATCTCGATAGTGGAGATACACATATTCATAGTATTGAAGCTAAAAGATTCAGAGTTTATAATGATAGTGCAACTTATTTGTGGCACTGCCGTTTAGGTCATATTGGTATAAAGTGCATGAAGAAACTCCATTCTGATGGACTTTTGGAATCTCTTGATTATGAATCACTTGGTACTTGTGAACCGTGCCTCATGGGTAAGATGACTAAAACACCGTTCTCCGGAACTATGGAGCAAGCATGGGATTTGTTGGAAATCATACTGATGTATGTGGTCCGATGAATATTTAGGCTCGCGGCGGGTATCTTTATTTTCCCACCTTCACAGATGATTTGAGAAGATATGGGTATATCTACTTGATGAAACATAAGTCTGAAACATTTGAAAAGTTCAAAGAATTTCAGAGTGAAGTGGAAAATCATCGTAACAAGAAAATAAAGTTTGTACGATCTGATCGTGGAGGAGAATATTTGAGTTACGAGTTTGGTCTTCATTTGAAACAATGCGGAGTAGTTTCACAACTCACGCCACCCGGAACACCACAGCGTAATGGTGTGTCTGAACGTCGTAATCATACTTTACTAGATATGGTGCGATCTATGATGTCTCTTACTAATTTACCGCTATAATTTTGGGGTTATGCTTTAGAGACGGCTGCATTCACGTTAAATAGGGCACCATCTAAATCCGTTGAGACGACTCCTTATGAACTGTGGTTTGGCAAGAAACCAAAGTTGTTGTTTCTTAAAGTTTGGGGCTGCGATGCTTATGTGAAAAAGCTTCAACCTGATAAGCTCGAACCCAAATCAGAGAAATGTGTCTTCATAGGATACCCAAAAGAGACAGTTGGGTACACCTTCTATCATTGATCCGAAGGCAAGACTTTTATTGCTATGAATGGATCCTTTCTAGAGAAGGAGTTTCTCTCGAAAGAAGTGAGTGGGAGGAAAGTAGAACTTGATGAGGTAACTATACCTACTCCCTTATTGGAAAGTAGTTCATCACAGAAACCGGTTTCTATGACACCTACACCAATTAGTGAGGAAGCTAATGATGATGATCATGAAACTTCAGATCAAGTTACTACCGAACCTCGTAGGTCAACCAGAGTAAGATCCGCACCAGAGTGGTATGGTAATACTGTTCTGGAAGTCATGTTACTAGACCATGACGAACCTACAAACTATGAGGAAGCGATGATGATCCTAGATTCCACAAAATGTCTTGAGGCCATGAAATCTGAGATGGGATCCATGTATGAGAAAAAAGTGTGGACTTTGGTTGACTTTCCCGTTGATCGGCAAGCCATCGAGAATAAATGGATTTTCAAGAAGAAGACAGATGCTGATGGTAATGCTACTATCTACAAAGCTTGACTTGTTGCGAAAGGTTTTCGACAAGTTCAAGGAGTTGACTACGATGAGACCTTCTCACCCGTAGCGATGCTTAAGTCCGTCCGAATCATGTTAGCTATTGCCGCATTTTATGATTATACAATTTGGCAAATGGATGTAAAGACTGCATTCCTGAATGGATTTCTGTAAGAAGAGTTATATATGATGCAACCAGAAGGTTTTATCGATCCAAAGGGTGCTAACAAAGTGTGCAAGCTCCAGCGTTCCATTTATGGACTGGTGCAAGCCTCTCGGAGTTGGAATAACATTTTGATAGTGTGATCAAAGCATATGGTTTTATACAGACTTTTAGAGAAGCCTGTATTTACAAGAAAGTGAATGGGAGCTCTGTAGCATTTCTTATATTATATGTGGATGAAATATTGTTAATTGGAAATGATATAGAATTTCTAGATAGCATAAAAGGATACTTGAATAAGAGTTTTTCAATGAAAGACCTCGGTGGAGCTGCTTACATATTGGGCATCAAGATCTATAGAGATAGATCAAGACGCTTAATTGGACTCTCACAAAGCACATACCTTGACAAAGTTTTGAAGAAGTTCAAAATGGATCAGGCAAACAAAGGATTCTTGCCTGTGTTACAAGGTGTGAAGTTGAGTAAGACTCAATGCCCGACCACTGCAGAAGATAGAGAGAAAATAGAAGATGTTCCCTATGCTTCAGCCATAGGCTCTATCATGTATGCAATGTTGTGTACCAGACTTGATGTGTGCCTTGCTATCAGTTTAGCAGGGAGGTACCAAAGTAATCCAGGTGTGGATCACTGGACAGCGGTCAAGAACGTCCTTAAATACCTGAAAAGGACTAAGGATATGTTTCTCGTTTATGGATGTGACAAAGAGCTCATCGTAAATGGTTACGTTGATGCAAGCTTTGACACTGATTCGGACGATTCTAAATCGCAAACCGGATACGTGTTTATATTGAACGGTGGAGCTGTCAGTTGGAGCAGTTCTAAACAAAGCGTTGTGGCAGGATCTACGTGTGAAGCGGAGTACATTGCTACTTCGGAAGCAGCAAATGAAGGAGTCTGGATGAAGGAGTTCATATCCGATCTAGGTGTCATACCTAGTGCATCAGGTCCAATGAAAATCTTTTGTGACAATACTGGTGCAATTGCCTTGTCAAAGGAATCCAGATTTCACAAGAGAACCAAGAAGATCAAGAGACGCGTCAATTCCATCCACGATCAAGTCCAGGTGGGAGATATAGAGATTTGCAAGATACATACGGATCTGTTGCAGACCCGTTGACTAAGCCTCTCTCACGAGCAAAACATGATTAGCACCAAGACTCCATGGGTGTTAGAGTCATTACTATGTAATCTAGATTATTGACTCTAGTGCAAGTGGGAGACTGGAGGAAATATGCCCTAGAGGCAATAATAAAGTTATTATTTATTTCCTTATATCATGATAAATGTTTATTATTCATGCAAGAATTGTATTAACCGGAAACATGATACATGTGTGAATACATAGACAAACAGGTTGTCACTAGTATGCCTCTACTTGACTAGCTCGTTGATCAAAGATGGTTATGTTTCCTAACCATAGACATGAGTTTTGATTTGATAAACGGGATCACATCATTAGGAGAATGATGTGATTGACTTGACCTATTTCGTCAGCTTAGCACTTGATCATTTTAGTTTACTGCTATTGCTTTCTTCATGACTTATACATGTTCCTATGACTATGAGATTATGTAACTCCCGATTACCCGAGGAACACTTTGTGTGCTACCAAACGTCACAATGTAAGTGGGTGATTATAAAGGTGCTCTACAGGTGTCTCCGATGGTACTTGTTGAATTGACATAGATCAAGATTAGGATTTGTCACTCCGGTTATCGAAGAGGTATTGATGTCTACTACACAATCTTCTTCTTGTAGACGTTTTTGGGCCTCCAAGTGCAGAGGTTTGTAGGACTGTAGCAAATTTCCCTCAAATGGATGACCTAAGGTTTATCAATCCGTAGGAGGCGTAGGATGAAGATGGTCTCTCTCAAACAACCCTGCAACCAAAAAACAAAGAGTCTCTTGTGTCCCCAACACACCCAATACAATGGTAAATTGTATAGGTGCACTAGTTCGGCGAAGAGATGGTGATACAAGTGGTATATGGATAGTAGATATGGGTATTTGTAATCTGAAATTATAAAAACAGCAAGGTATAACTAATGATAAAAGTGAGCGTAAACGGTATTGCAATGCGTGAAACAAGGCCTAGGGTTCATACTTTCACTAGTGCAAGTCCTCAACAATAATATCATAATTGGATCACATAACTATCCCTCAACATGCAACAAAGAGTCACTCCAAAGTCACTAATAGCGGAACGAACGAAGAGATTATGGTAGGGTACGAAACCACCTCAAAGTTATTCTTTCCAATCAATCCGTTGGGCTATTCCTATAGTGTCACAAACAGCCCTAGAGTTCGTACTAGAATAACACCTTAAGACACAAATCAACCAAAACCCTAATGTCACCTAGATACTCCAATGTCACCTCAAGTATCCTGGGTATGATTATACGATATGCATCACACAATCTCAGATTCATCTATTCAACCAACACATAGAACCTCAAAGAGTGCCCCAAAGTTTCTAGCGGAGAATCACGACGAAAACGTTTGCCAACCCCTATGCATAGGTTCATGGGCGGAACCCGCAAGTTGGTCACCAAAACATACATCAAGTGAATCACGTGGTATCCCATTGTCACCACAGATACGCACGACAAGACATACATCAAGTGTTCTCAAATCTTTAAAGACTCAATCCGGTTAAGATTACTTCAAAGGGGAAACTCGATTCATTACAAGAGAGAAGAGGGGGAGGAGAAACATAAGATCCAACTATAATAGCAAAGCTCGTGATACATCAAGATCGTGCCAAATCAAGAACACGAGAGAGAGAGAGATCAAACACATAGCTACTGGTACATACCCTCAGCCCCGAGGGAGAACTACTCCCTCCTCGTCATGGAGAGCACCGAGATGATGAAGATGGCCACCGGAGAAGGATTGCCCCCTCCGGCAGGGTGCCGGAATGGGTCTAGATTGGCTTTCGGTGGCTACAGAGGCTTCTGGTGGCGGAACTCCCGATCTATTGTGTCCCCGGATGTTTTTAGGGTATATGGAGATATATAGGCGAAAGAAGTACGTCAGGGGGGGCACAAGGGGCTCACGAGGGTGGAGGGCGCGCCCAGGGGGGTGGACGCGCCCCCCTGCCTCGTGACCTCCTCGTAGAGCCCCCGACGTGCACTCCAAGTCTTCTGGGCTTCTTTCCTTCCAAAAATGAGTTCCGTGAAGTTTCAGGTCAATTGGACTCCGTTTGATTTTCCTTTTCTTTGAAACCCTAAAACAGGGTAAAAACAGAAACTGGCACTGGGCTCTGGGTTAATAGGTTAGTCCCAAAAATGATATAAAAGTGTATAATAAAGCCCATAAACATTCAAAACAGTAGATAATATAGCATGGAGCAATCAAAAATTATAGATACGTTGGAGACGTATCAGCATCCCCAAGCTTAATTCCTACTCGTCCTCGAGTAGGTAAATGATAAAAATAGAATTTTTGATGCGGAGTGCTACTTGGCATAATTTCAATGTAATTCTTCTTAATTGTGGCATGAATATTCAGATCTGAAAGATTCAAGATAAAAGTTCATATTGTCATAAAAATGATGATACTTCAAGCATACTAACTAAGTAATTATGTCTTCTCAAAATAACATGGCCAAAGAGAGCTATCCCTACAAAATCATATAGTCTGGCTATGCTCCATCTTCACCACACAAAATATTTAAATCATGCACAACCCCAATGACAAGCCAATCAATTGTTTCATACTTTTGATGTTCTCAAACTTTTTCAATCTTCACGCAATACATGAGCATGAGCCATGGACATAGCACTATAGGTGGAATAAAATGGTGGTTGTGGAAAAGACAAAAAGGGAGAAGATAGTCTCACATCAACTAGGCGTATCAACGGGCTATGGAGATGCCCCTTAATAGATATCAATGTGAGTGAGTAGGGATTGCCATGCAACGGATGCACTAGAGCTATAAGTGTATGAAAGCTCGAAAAGAAACTAAGTGGGTGTGCATCCAACTTGCTTGCTCACGAAGACCTAGGGCATTTTGAGGAAGCCCATCATTGGAATATACAAGCCAAGTTCTATAATGAAAGATTCCCACTAGTATATGAAAGTGACAACATAGGAGACTCTTTATCATGAAGATCATGGTGCTACTTTGAAGCACAAGTGTGGTAAAAGGATAGTAGCATTGCCCCTTCTCTCTTTTTCTCTCATTTTTTTATTTTATTTATTTTATTTTATTTGGGCCTTCTCTTTTTTGTGGCCTCTTTTTTTCATTTGGGCTTCTTTGGCCTCTTTTTTTCCGTCCAGAGTCTCATCCCGACTTGTGGGGGAATCATAGTCTCCATCATCCTTTCCTCACTCGGACAATGCTCTAATAATGATGATCATCACACTTTTATTTACTTACAACTCAAGAATTACAACTCGATACTTAGAACAAGATATGACTCTATATGAATGCCTACGGCGGTGTACCGGGATATGCAATGACTCATGAGTGACAAGTATGAAAGAATTATGAACAGTGGCTTTGCCACAAATACTATGTCAACTACATGATCATGCTAAGCAATGTGACAATGATGGAGTGTGTCATAATAAACGGAATGGTGGAAAGTTGCATGGCAATATATCTCGGAATGGCTATGGAAATGCCATAATAGGTAGGTATGGTGGCTGTTTTGAGGAAGGTATATGGTGGGTTTATGGCACCGGCGAAAGTTGCGCGGTACTAGAGAGGCTAGCAATGGTGGAAGGGTGAGAGTGCGTATAATCCATGGACTCAACATTAGTCATAAAGAACTCACATACTTATTGCAAAAATCTATTAGTTATCGAAACAAAGTACTACGCGCATGCTCCTAGGGGGATAGATTGGTAGGAAAAGACCATCGCTCGTCCCCGACCGCCACTCATAAGGAAGGCAATCAATAAATAAATCATGCTCTGACTTCATCACATAACGGTTCACCATACGTGCATGCTACGGGAATCACAAACTTCAACACAAGTATTTCTCAAATTCACAACTACTCAACTAGAATGACTCTAATATCACCATCTCCATATCTCAAAACAATTATCAAGTATCAAACTTCTCATAGTATTGAACACACTCATAAGAGAATTTTATTATTCTTGAATACCTAGCATATTAGGATTTTAAGCAAATTACCATGCTATTTAAGACTCTCAAAATAATCTAAGTGAAGCACGAGAGTTCATCTATTTCTTCAAACTAAAACTTCCATCATGCTCTAAAAGATATAAGTGAAGCACTAGAGCAAATGACAAACTACTCCGAAAGATATAAGTGAAGATCAATGAGTAGTTGAATAATTATGCAACTATGTGAAGACTCTCTAACATTTAAGAATTTCAGAACTTGGTATTTTATTCAAACAGAAAGCAAATCAGAATAAAATGACATCTAATAATAGAAAACATCATGTGAAGAAGCAAAAACTTAGGATCAACCGATACTAACCGATAGTTGCTGAAGAAGAAAGGTGGGGTGCCAACCAGGGCATCCCCAAGCTTAGAAGCTTGATAATTCTTGAAATATTATCTTGGGATGCCTTGGGCATCCCCACGCTTGAGCTTTTGTGTCTCCTTAATTCCTCTCATATCACGGTGTCCCTAAATCTCAAAAGCTTCATCCACACAAAACTCAATAAGGACTCGTGAGATAAGTTAGTATAAACCATTGACAAAACTTTATCATACTCTACTGTAGAAAATCACTAAAATTATTATTCAACATTTCATACTAAATGCCTCTACATATTTAATAGTCCTATCCTCAAATAGAATCATTAAAGAAGCAAACATATGCAAACAATGCAAACATAACAGCAATCTGCCTAAACAGGACAGTCTGTAAAGAATGCTGCAACATCCATACTTCCCTAACTCCAAAAATTATGAAAGAAAATTCCCACTGTAGTAAATTTATCAGAGCTTAATATGCAAAAGGTTTCAACATTTTATCACATTCTGACTTTTCTAGGGAATTATTGCAACAGAGGTAAACTTTCTGTTTTCAAACAGCAACATGCATACTTGTAACATAGGCATAGTAAAGGCTATCAATGCCACTTTTATTGAAATAAAAGATGCAAAACATTGTTCTAAATAACAGCAAGCAAATCCTAACAAAATAAATTGACGCTCCAAGCAAAACACATATCATGTGGTGAATAAAAATATAGCTCCAAGTAAAGTTACCGATGGAAGTAGACGAAAGAGGGGATGCCTTCCGGGGCATCCCCAAACTTAGGCTCTTGTCTATCCTTGAATATTACCTTGGGGTGCCTCGGGCATCCCAAGCTTAGGCTCTTTCCACTCCTTATTCCATAGTCCATCGAATCCTTATCCAAAACTTGAAAACTTCACAACACAAAACTTAACAGAAAACTCGTAAGCTCCGTTAGTATAAGAAAATAAACCACCACTTCTAGGTACTGTAATGAACTCATTCTTTATTTATATTGGTGTTAAACCTACTGTATTCCAACTTCTCTATGGTTTATAAACTATTTTACTAGCCATAGATTCATCAAAATAACTAAACAACACATGAAAAACAGAATCTGTCAAAAACAGAACAGTCTGTAGTAATCTGAATCAAACGTATACTTATGGAGCACATAAAATTATCAAATAAATTTCTGGACCTGAGGAATTTATCTATTAATCATCTGAAAAAATCATTAACTAAATATCACTCTCAAAATAAAAATGGCAGCAATTCTCGTGAGCACTAAAGTTTCTGTTTTTTACAGCATGATCAACAAGACTTTCCGCAAGTCTTCCCAAAGGTTCTACTTGGCACAAACACTAATTAAAATCATAAAACCACATCTAAACAGAGGCTAGATGAATTATTTATTACTAAACAGGAACAAAAAGCAAGGAACAAAAATAAAGTTGGGTTGCCTCCCAACAAGCACTATCACCCCTAGCTAGGCATGATGATTTCAATGATGCTCACATAAAGGATAAGAATTGAAACATAAATAGAGCATCAAGAGAATATGAATAGCACATTTAAGTCTAACCCACTTCCTATGCATAGGGATTTTCTGAGCAAACAACTTATGGGAACAAGAATCAACTTGCATAGGAAGGTAATGCAAGCAAAACTTCAAAACTTTAAGCACATTGAGAGGAAACTTGATATTATTACAGTTCCTACAAGCATATGTTCCTCCCTCATAATAATTTTCAGTAGCATCATGAATGAATTCAACAATATAACCAGCACTTAAAGCATTCTTTTCATGATCTATAAGCATAGAAAATTTACTACTCTCCACATAAGCAAAATTCTTCTCATGAATAATAGTGGGAGCAAACTCAACAAAATAACTATCATGTGATTGAAAATTAAGATCAAGATGACAAGGTTCATTGTTATTATTATCCTTTAAAGCATACATGTCATCACAATAATCATCATAGATAGGAGGCATGCTTTCATCATAATAAATTTGCTCATCAAAACTTGGGGGACAAAAAATATCATCTTCATCAAACATAGATTCCCCAAGCTTGTGGCTTTGCATATCACTAGCATCATGGATATTCAAAGAATTCGTATTAACAACATTGCAATCATGCTCATCATTCAAATATTTAGTGCCAAACATTTTATAGATTTCTTCTTCTAGCACTTGAGCAAAATTATCCTTTCCATCATATTCATGAAAGATATTAAAAAGATGAAGCGCATGAGGCAAACTTAATTCCATTTTTTCTAATTTTCTTTTATAAACTAAACTAGTGATAAATCAAGAAACTAAAAGACTCGATTGCAAGATCTAAAGATATACCTTCAAGCACTCACCACCCCGGCAACGGCGCCAGAAAAGAGCTTGATGTCTACTACACAACCTTCTTCTTGTAGACGTTGTTGGGCCTCCAAGTGCAGAGGTTTGTAGGACAGTAGCAAATTTCCCTCAAGTGGATGACCTAAGGTTTATCAATCCATAGGAGGCGTAGGATGAAGATGGTGTCTCTCAAACAACCCTGCAACCAAATAACAAAGAGTCTCTTGTGTCCCCAACACACCCAATACAATGGTAAATTGTATAGGTGCACTAGTTCGGCGAAGAGATGGTGATACAAGTGGTATATGGATAGTAGATATGGGTATTTGTAATCTGAAATTATAAAAACAGCAAGGTAACTAATGATAAAAGTGAGCGTAAACGGTATTGCAATGCGTGGAAATAAGGCCTAGGGTTCATACTTTTGCTAGTGCAAGTTCCCTCAACAATAATATCATAATTGGATCACATAACTATCCCCCAACATGCAACAAAGAGTCACTCCAAAGTCACTAATAGCGGACAACGAACGAAGAGATTATGGTAGGGTACGAAACCACCTCAAAGTTATTCTTTCCAATCAATCCGTTGGGCTATTCCTATAGGTGTCACAAACAGCCCTAGAGTTCGTACTAGAATAACACCTTAAGACACAAATCAACCAAAACCCTAATGTCACCTAGATACTCCAATGTCACCTCAAGTATCCGTGGGTATGATTATACGATATTCATCACACAATCTCAGATTCATCTATTCAACCAACACATAGGACCTCAAAGAGTGCCCCAAAGTTTCTACCGGAGAATCACGACGAAAACATGTGCCAACCCCTATGCATAGGTTCATGGGCGGAACCCGCAAGTTGATCACCAAAACATACATCAAGTGAATCACGTGATATCCCATTGTCACCACAGATATCCACGGCAAGACATACATCAAGTGTTCTCAAATCTTTAAAGACTCAATCCGATAAGATTACTTCAAAGGGGAAACTCGATTCATTACAAGAGAGAAGAGGGGGAGGAGAAACATAAGATCCAACTATAATAGCAAAGCTCGTGATACATCAAGATCGTGCCAAATCAAGAACACGAGAGAGAGAGAGATCAAACACATAGCTACTGGTACATACCCTCAGCCCCGAGGGAGAACTACTCCCTCCTCGTCATGGAGAGCACCCGGGATGATGAAGATGGCCACCGGAGAGGGATTGCCCCCTCCGGCAGGGTGCCGGAACGGGTCTAGATTGGCTTTCGGTGGCTACGGAGTCTTCTGGCGGTGGAACTCCCGATCTATTATGTTCTCGGATGTTTTTAGGGTATATGGAGATATATAGGCGGAAAAAGTACGTCAGGGGGGCCACGAGGGGCTCACAAGGGTAGAGGGGGCACCCAGGGGGGTGGGCGCGCCCCCCTGCCTCGTGACCTCCTCGCAAATCCCCCGACGTGCACTCCAAGTCTTCTGGGCTTCTTTCCTTCCAAAAATGAGTTCTGTGAAGTTTCAGGTCAATTGGACTCCGTTTGGTTTTCCTTTTCTTCGAAACCCTAAAACAGGGTAAAAACAGAAACTGGCACTGGGCTCTGGGTTAATAGGTTAGTCCCAAAAATGATATAAAACTGTATAATAAAGCCCATAAACATTCAAAACAGTAAATAATATAGCATGGAGCAATCAGAACTTATAGATACATTGGAGACGTATTAGTTGTCTCCTACTGGATTGATACCTTGGTTCTCAAACCGAGGGAAATACTTATCTCTACTTTGCTGCATCACCCTTTCCTCTTCAAGGGAAAAACCAATGCAAGCTCAAGAAGTATCACCTCCCCGAGCGTCCAGGTCATGACGAAGGTCATATTCGTAGGCAGGCCGTGCTTTATCCTTGCCATAACGGCGAGGTGGGGCTGCGGGGTACTCGGCCTCGTCAGCTTCTCTGTCCCGTCCTCTTTGGGGATGGTCCGGCTGTTCGGCATGGGTGTGTGTTAGACGACATGTCTCTGCGACCTCGTCGTCGAATTGCGACGGTAATCATCGCTTTGGATAGCTTTTCATTGGTTGTTCATGGCCGTACCCCTCTTCGGCGGCTAGGACTTTAGTCCATGGGTCATTGAGGGTTTCCTGCTCGGCCTTGATTCTGTGTTTTTGTTTCTTCAGGCTGTGGGCGGTGGTTATAAGCCTCCGCATGAACTGTTTCTGCTCCAGCGGGTCTTCGAGGACAATGAATTCTTCATCCCTGAGGATGGCCTCCTCTTCAGAGGATGGGAGGTAGTTGCTATCTTCGGAGTCTTCGAGGTCTCCTGGATTGAGCGGATCCTCCTACCCGCGGGGTCATTCTGCTAATGTTCGTTGGTTGTGGCTCCGGCGAGGTCATCCGTATTATTTACGGTGTCATTTTCCGCAGAGTCCGTGTTGCTCAGGTGGCTTCGATGTGCCTTTGATCGGCGGCGCTATCTGCGGCGTTTGGGCGGCTCATCTTCGGGCTTGTTATTGTCCAGATTGGGAGTGTCGTTGCCGTCCTTAGGGGTGTCCACCATGTAGATATCTTAGGTGGACGTGGTCGACCAGCGACCGGTGAGGGGGGCAACATCGGTGCTAACCGTGGCTCCGCTATCCTCGTCCATGTATTCGGCGTTTTCCGAATTGTAATCTAGAATGTCGGTTAAATCTTCGACAGTGGCTACCAAGTGGGTGGTGGGTGGGACGTAAAATTCCCTATGGTACGCCTCAAAGGGTTGCTGATTGTGGGTTGAGGGCCGGCCCTCCCACATGGTCATTCTATGGATTCGGTCCAGTGCCTCATTTAACATATCGAGGGTCGCCGAATTTGAGGGCTTTAGGCCAAATTCCGTGGTAACGGGGCGGGGGGTAGTATGTGCCCTAGCCGATCCCTGACTTCCACTGGCCGAGCCGATTTCAAGATACGGGACCGGATCCTCGAGGGGGTCCGGATTATTCCCAGAGACTGAGGACGGGCCTTGGTCCTCACGTGCAGTTTCCACGCCGGCATTTGAGGTCGAGCCGTTTGATGACCCACAAGTATATGGGATCAATCGTAGTCCTTTCGATAAGTAAGAGTGTCGAACCCAACGAGGAGCATAATGAAATGACAAGTTGGTTTTGAGCAAGGTATTCTCTACAAGCACTGAAATTATAAGTAACGAGTAGTTTGATAGCAAGATAATTTGTAACGAGCAAGTAATGGTAACTGTAACAAAAGCGTAGCAAGGTAGCCCAATCCTTTTGAGGCAAAGGACAAGCCAAAACGGTCTCTTGTGATAAGCAAAGCATTCTTGAGGGTACACGGGAATTTCATCTAGTCACTTTCATCATGTTGGTTTGATTTGTGTTCGCTATTTTGATAATTTGATATGTGGGTGGACCGGTGCTTAGGTGTTGTTCTTACTTGAACAAACCTCCTACTTATGATTAACCCCCTCACAAGCAGCCGCAACTACGAGATAAGTACTAAGAATAAATCTAACCATAGCATTAAACTTTTGGGTCCAAATCAGCCCCTTACGGAATAGCGCATAAACTAGGGTTTAAGCTTCTGTCACTCTCGCAACCCATCATGCATCTAATAACCACTCCACAATGCATTCCATTAGGCCCAAATATAGTGAAGTGTCATGTAGTCAATGTTCACATGACACCACTAAGGGAATCACAACATACATACCATCAAAATATCGAACACATATCAAGTTCACATGATTACTTGCAACAAGATTTCTCCCGTGACCTCAAGAACAAAAGTAACTACTCACAAATGATAATCATGCTCAAGATCAGAGGGGTATTAAATAGCATAATGGATCTGAACATATAATCTTCCACCAAATAAACCATATAGTAATCAACTACAAGATGTAATCAACATTACTAGTCACCCACAAGTACCAATCTATATTTCCGGTACAAAGATTGAACACAAGAGATGAAGTAGGGTTTGAGAGGAGATGGTGATGTTGAAGATGTTGATGGATATGGCCCTCCCCGAGATGGGAGAGTTGTTGGTGGTGATGATGATGATTTCCCCCTCCGAGAGGGAAGTTCCCCCGGCGGAATCGCTCTGCCGGAGGACAAAAGTGTTCCTGCCAAAGTTCCGCTTCAAGACGGCGGCGCTTCATCCCGAAAATCCTCTCCTTATTTTTTTATAGGTCAAAATGACTTATATACCAGAAGAGGGGCATCAGAGGTGGTCCGAGGAGGGTACAACCCACCAGGGCGCGCCTGGGCTCCCAAGCGCACCCGGGTGGGTTGTGCCCACCTAGTGGGCCCCCTCTGGTACTTATTTGCTCCAATATTTCTTATATATTCCATAAAAAATATCCGCAAAGTTTCAGCTCATTTGGAGTTGTGCAGAATAGGTAGTGCTATGTCTTGAGCTTGCATTGGTTTTCCCCGAAGAGGAAGGGATGATGCAGCAGCGTAGCGTAAGTATTTCCCTCAGTTTTTGAGAACCAAGGTATCAATCCAGTAGGAGGCCACGCTCAAGTCCCTCGTACCTGCACAAAACGATAGCTACTCGCAACCAACGCGATTAGGGGTTGTCAATCCCTTCACGGTCACTTACGAGAGTGAGATCTGATAGATATAATATTTTTGGTATAAAGATGCAAAGTAAAAAGTAAAAGCAAAGTAAAAAAGCAAAGCAAGATTAAAGTGATGGAGATTGATATGATGAGAATAGACCCGGGGGCCATAGGTTTCACTAGTGGCTTCTCTCAAGAGCATAAGTATTCTACGGTGGGTGAACAAATTACTGTTGAGCAATTGATAGAATTGAGCATAGTTATGAGAATATCTAGGAATGATCATGTATATAGGCATCACGTCCGTAACAAGTAGACCGAAACGATTCTGCATCTACTACTATTACTCCACTCATCGACCGCTATCCAGCATGCATCTAGAGTATTAAGTTAAAAATAGAGTAACGCCTTAAGCAAGATGACATGATGTAGAGAGATAAATTCATGCAATATGAAATAAACCCCATCTTGTTATCCTCGATGGCAACGATACAATACGTGCCTTGCTGCCCCTTCTGTCACTAGGTAAGGACACCGCAAGATCGAACCCAAAGCTAAGCACTTCTCTCATGGCAAGAACTACCAATCTAGTTGGCCAAACCAAACGGATAATTCGAAGAGACTTGCAAAGATAACCAATCATACATAAAAGAATTCAGAGAAGATTCAAATATTATTCATAGATAGACTTGATCATAAACCCACAATTCATCGGTCTCAACAAACACAACCGCAAAAAGAAGATTCATCGAATAGATCTCACAAGAGAGGGGGAGAACTTTGTATTGAGATTCAAAGAGAGAGAAGAAAGCCATCTAGCTACTAACTATGGACCCGAAGGTCTGAGGTAAACTACTCACACTTCATCGGAGGGGCTAGGATGATGTAGAAGCCCTCCGTGATGACGGCCCTCTTCCGGCGGAGCTCCGGAACAGGCCCCAAGATGGGATCTCGTGGATACAAAAAGTTGCGGCGGTGGAATTAGGGTTTTGGCTCCTGTTCTGATCATTTGGGGGTACGTGTGTATATATAGGAGGAAGGAGTACGTCGGTGGAGCACCGAGGGGCCCACGAGGCAGGGGTGCGCCCTAGGGGGGCGCCCCGCACCCTCGTGACCACCTCTTTGATCCCTTGCAGTAGGGTCCAAGTCTCCTGGATCACGTTCGGCGAGAAAATCACGTTCCCGAATATTTTATTCCGTTTGGACTCCGTTTGATATTCTGTTTCTCCGAAACACTGAAATAGGCAAAAAAACAGCAATTCTGGGCTGGGCCTCTGGTTAATAGGTTAGTCCCAAAAATAATATAAAAGTGGAAAATAAAGCCCAATATAGTCCAAAACAGTAGATAATATAGCATGGAGCAATCAAAAATTATAGATACGTTGGAGACGTATCAGGCATCCCCAAGCTTAATTCCTGCTCGTCCTCGAGTAGGTAAATGATAAAAAGAGAATTTTTGATGCGGAGTGCTACTTGGCATAATTTCAATGTAAATCTTCTTAATTGTGGTATGAATATTCAGATTAGAAAGATTCAAGACAAAAGTTTATATTGACATAGAAAATAATAATACTTCAAGCATACTAACAAAGCAATTATGTCTTCTCAAAATAACATGGCCAAAGAAAGTTATCCCTACAAAATCATATAGTCTGGCTATGCTCCATCTTCCCGACACAAAGTATTTAAATCATGCACAACCCCGATGACAAGCCAAGCAATTGTTTCATACTCTAACTTTTTCAATATTCACGCAATACATGAGCGTGAGCCATGGATATAGCACTATAGGTGGAATAGAATGGTCGTTGTGGAGAAGACTAAAAAAGGAGAAGATAGTCTCACATCAACTAGGCGTATCAATGGGCTATGGAGATGCCCATCAATAGATATCAATGTGAGTGAGTAGGGATTGCCATGCAACGGATGCACTAGAGCTATAAATGTATGAAAGCTCAACAAAAGGAACTAGTGGGTGTGCATCCAACTTGCTTGCTCACGAAGACCTAGGGTAATTTGAGGAAGCCCATCATTGGAATATACAAGCCAAGTTCTATAACGTAAAATTCCCACTAGTATATGAAAGTGACAACATATGAGACTCTCTATATGAAGAACATGATGCTACTTTGAAGCACAATATATGAGACTTGCTATATCATGGTGCTACTTTGAAGCACAAGTGTGGAAAAAAGGATAGTAGCATTGCCCCTTATTTATTTATTTATTTGGGCCTTCTTTTTTTCTTTGGCCTTACTTTTTTTTGGGATAATGCTCTATTGAATGATGATCATCACACTTCTATTTATTTACAACTCAATGATTACAACTCGATACTAAAACAAAGTATGACTCTATATGAATGCCTCCAGCGGTGTACCGGGATATGCAGTGTATCACGAGTGACAAGTATGAAAGAATTATGAACGGTGGCTTTGCCACAAATACTATGTCAACTACATGATCATGTTAAGCAATATGACAATGATGGATATGTCATGATGAACTAGATGGTGGAAAGTTGCATGGCAATATATCTCGGAATGGCTATGGAAATGCCATAATAGGTAGGTATAGTGGCTGTTTTGAGGAAGGTATATGGTAGGTGTATGATACCGGCGAAAGTTGCGCGGTATTAGAGAGGCTAGCAAGGGTGGAAGGGTGCGAGTGCGTATAATCCATGGACTCAACATTAGTCATAAAGAACTCATATACTTATTGCAAAAATTTAGAAGTTATCAAAGAAAGTATTATGCGCATGCTCCTAGGGGGATAGATTGGTAGGAAAAGACCATCGCTCGTCCCCGACCGCCACTCATAAGGAAGACAATCAATAAATAAATCATGCTCTGACTTCATCACATAATGGTTCACCATACGTGCATGCTACGGGAATCACAAACTTCAACACAAGTATTCTTTAAATTCACAACTACTCAACTAGCATGACTTTAATATTATCACCTCCATATCTCAAAACAATTATCATGCTTCAATCTTTTCTTAGTATTCAACACACTCAAAAGAAAGTTTCACAAATCTTGAATACCAAGCATATTATTATTAGGCAAATTACCATGCTATTAAGAGAATCTCAAATTAATTTAAGTGAAGCATGAGAGATCAATAGTTTCTTTAAAACATATCCACCACCATGCTCTAAAAGATCTAAGTGAAGCACATAGAGCAAAATTATCTAGCTCAAAAGATATAAGTGAAGCACATAGAGTATTCTATTAAATTTTAATTCATGTATGGATCTCTCAAAAGGTGTGTACAGCAATGATGATTGTGTCATACAAACAAACAAAGACACAAATAATACAAGACGCTCCAAGAAAAACACATATCATGTTGGTGAATAAAAATATAGCTCCAAGTAAATTACCGATGGAAGTGGACGAAAGAGGGGATGCCTTCCGGGGGCATCCCCAAGCTTTGACTTTTTGGTGTCCTTGGATTATCTTGTGGGTGCCATGGGCATACCCAAGCTTAGGCTCTTGCCACTCCTTGTTCCATGATCCATCAAAATAATTCACCCAAAACTTGAAAACTTCACAACACAAAACTCAAGATAGAAAACTCGTGAGCTCCGTTAGCGAAAGAAAACAAAAGACCACTTCAAGGTACTGTAATGAACTCATTCTTTATTTATATTGGTGTTAAACCTACTGTATTCCAACTTCTCTATGGATTATAAACTATTTTACTAGCCATAGATTCATCAAAATAAGCAAACAACACACGAAAAACAGAATCTGTCAAAAACAGAACAGTCTGTAGTAATCTGTAGCTAGCGCAAGATCTGGAACACCAAAAATTCTAAAATAAATTGCTGGACGTGAGTAATTTATCTATTAATAATCTTCAAAAAGAATTAACGAAATATCACTCTTCAAATAAAAATGACAGCAGTTCTCGTGAGCGCTAAAGTTTCTGTTTTTTACAGCAAGTTCAACAAGACTTTCCCCAAGTCTTCCCAACGGTTCTACTTGGCACAAACACTAATTAAACACAAAAAAACACAACCAAAATAGAGGATAAATAATTTATTTATTACTAATCAGGAACAAAAAGCAAGGAATAAAAATAAAATTGGGTTGCCTCCCAACAAGCGCTATCATTTAATGCCCCTAGCTAGGCATAACAAACAAGGATAGATCTAGGTATTGCCATCTTTGGTAGGCAATCCATAAGTGGCTCTCATGATAGTTTCATATGGTAATTTTATTTTATTTCTTGGAAATTGTTCCATGCCCCTTTTTAATGGAAATTGAAATCTAATATTCCCTTCCTTCATATCAATAATCGCACCAACTGTTCTAAAGAAAGGTCTACCAAGAATAATAGGGCAAGAAGGATTGCAATCTATATCAAGAACAATGAAATCTATGGGCACATAATTCCTATTTGCAACAATAAGAACATCATTAATTCTTCCCATAGATTTCTTAATAGTGGAATCCGCAAGATGCAAATTTAGAGAGCAATCATCAAAATTACGGAAATCTAGTAAATCACACAAAGTCTTGGGAATAGTAGAGACACTAGCACCCAAATCACACAAAGCATAAAACTCATGATCTTTAATTTTAATTTTAATAGTTGGTTCCCACTCATCATAGAGTTTTCTAGGGATAGAAATTTTCAACTCAAGTTTTTCTTCATAAGATTGCATCAAGGCATGAACAATATGTTCGGTGAAGGCTTTATTTCGACTGTAAGCATGTGGAGAATTTAGCACGGATTGAAACAAGGAAATACAATCAATTAAAGAGAAATTTTCATAATTAAATTCCTTGAAATCCAATATAGTGGGTTTAACAACATCTAGATTTTTATTTCTTTCAATCCCACTTTCATCAATTTCATCATTAAGATCTAAACACTCCGAATTTTTAGAATGCCTTCTAGGTAAAGGAAGATCATATTCAGTTTCATCAAGATTCATATTGCAAAATAAATATTTAATTGGAGACACATCAATAGCTTTTAGATCTTCATCTTGATTTTCATAGGAATTGGAAGAACACGCTTAAATAAAGGCATCTTTGGAAGCACGCATCCTAGCGGTTCTTTCCTTACACTCATCAATTGAAATTCTCATGGCTTTTAGAGACTCATTAATATCATGCTTAGGTGGAATAGATCTAAGTTTCAAAGCATCAACATCAAGAGCAATTCTATCAACGTTCCTAGCCAAATCATCAATCTTAAGCAATTTTTCTTCAATCATAGCATTAAAATTCTTTTGCGAAGAAATAAATTCTTTAATATTAGATTCAAAATCAGAGGGCATCTTATTATAATTTCCATAAGAGTTGTTGTAGGAATTCCCATAATTATTAGAAGGATTACTAGGATATGGTCTAGGATTAAAATTCCCTCTATAAGCGTTGTTACCAAAATTATTCCTACCAACAAAGTTCATATCCATAGATTCTTTGTTATTCTCAATCAAAGTAGACAAAGGCATATCATTAGGATCAGAAGAAACACTCTTAGTAGCAAATAATTTCATAAGTTCATCCATCTTTTCACTCAACACATTAATTTGTTCTATCGCATGCACCTTTTTATTAGAAGTTCTTTCAGTATGCCATTGAGAATAATTAACCATAATATTATCTAGGAGTTTAGTAGCATCTCCTAAAGTGATTTCCATAAAAGTGCCTCCCGCGGCTAAAAGATTTCTAGAAGCAAAATTCAATCCAGCATAAATTTTTTGTATAATCATCCATAAATTCAAACCATGAGTAGGGCAATTATGTATCATTAATTTCATTCTCTCCCAAGCTTGTGCAACATGTTCATGATCAAGTTGTTTAAAGTTCATTATATTGTTTCTAAGAGAGATGATCTTAGCTGGAGGAAAATACTTACAGATAAAAGCATCTTTGCATTTGTTCCATGAATCAATACTATTCTTAGGCAAAGACGAAAACCAAGCTTTAGCACGATCTCTAAGCGAAAAAGGAAATAGCTTCAATTTAACGACATCATTATTGACATCTTTTTTCTTTTGTATATCACATAAATCAACGAAGCTATTCAGATGAGTAGCGGCATCTTCACTAGGAAGGCCGGCGAATTGATCTTTCATAACAAGATTCAACAAAGCAATATTAATTTCACAAGATTCAGCATCGGTAAGAGGAGCAATCGGAGTGCTAAGGAAATCATTATTATTGGTATTGGTGAAGTTACACAATTTAGTAGCATCTTGAGCCATTGCGACAAACAAGCAATCTAACACATGGGCAAACAAAAAGCAAGCGGACAAAAAGAGGCAAATAGAGAGGGAGGATGGAGAGAGAGGGTGAATAAAACGGCAAGGGTGAATTGGGGGGGAGGAAAAAGAGAGGCAAATGGCAAATAATGTAATGCGAGAGATAGGGATTGTGATGGGTACTTGGTATATGACTTTTTGCGTAGACTCCCCGGC
>NC_053025.1:323568791-323638799 GCF_003073215.2 Triticum urartu
TCGTGTGATTTGTGCGGTGACCGCCAGGAGCTGGGCCCGGGGGCTACTGTCGGTGTCCTAGGAACGGGGGTCCCCGGACTTGCCTGCCTGCGGCCCACGGCGTGGCTCGGCTGGCAGGTCTGTGCGGCCCATCTTCATCGACAAGGCATTCAAGACCCTCGCGTGGGGCCAAGCCTCGCGAGGCGGACGATGCACGACCTCCTTTGGAGTGGCCTCGCCAGGCGGGCTCGCGAGGGGCGGAGAGATCAATGCAGGGCAAACCTCGCGAGGTCCTCGTGACATGAGCCATGACGATCAAGACCAGGCGGGCACCAAGCGGGCGCCAGCGCGTAGTGTCCTTGTTTCCTCTTTGGTACCAAGGGGGCAAGCGCAGGCGCAGAGTACCGAGGCATCAGGAAAAGGTTTCCATATTGGTGCAACAAGACCAAGACCAGAAGAAAGATAGGACGAAGGTCACCATGGAGCCCAAGGCAGCGTCACCACCAGAGCCTTTGGCGGGTGAAGACCCCCTTTTGTCAGGATAACTTGTACTAGTTGTCCCCTTTCAAATTGGCAGTTGTTGGCTCCCTTCCCGCTCAATATTTGGGGAGAGGACCAGGGCCTATATAAGTAGAACTAGCCACTACAGTGAGGGGGACCTGATTGCAAGAAAGGGGACGAGAGACAAGTGAGGACTAGCCTCATCACAAGTCCGCAAAACACAAGAACTCCTCAACCTCAGGAGGCAGTTCTTCCTCTTGTAACTGTTCTTCATCAGCCGAGGAGGCAATCCACCACCACCACCACACTGGAGTAGGGTATTACACCACAACGGTGGCCCGAACCAGTATAAATCTTGTGTCTTTCTGTGTTGTGAGTTCGTTGAGTTCGTCTGTGAGATCTTAGAGAGCTAGGGCGTGGATCGATAGAGAGAAAGCTTTCGCGCGCACCCCAGTGTTCGAACCTCAAGGGTTTGCCAAAACCTGAGATCCGACGTTTGGCACGCCAGGTAGGGGTGCGCCGGAGTCTCTTCCCCACCAATCGACCGGCCGACGCTCCGTGGCCCTGATGTTTGGCGAACGAAGGGCCAACACCGACCGATGGGCACCCTGGCCAGCCCGGGCGGTGCCACCTGCCCATGAAGACCTCGACCAACGCTCCAGACGGCGTGAGCGCCTCCTAACACTGTGGGGCACGGGCGGCGCGGCCAGGTGTCATCCACCCCGACTCCACGACAAGCGCGAGCCGGTGCAAGGGCCGCAAGCCACGCCATGGCAACGGCGCCACACACCAGGCGGGAGCAGGCGAATATGCGAGCCGCGCTCACATAGGCGCGGGAGCTGCTGCGGTGCCAACTGATGGAGAGCAGAGGCGACGCACTACTGGAACATGTCGCCGAGCTGATAGACACGGCAGCGTCAGGAGCGCCGCCTTTCTGCTATATGGTTCCTTCACGAGCCGCTACTGGACCTCACGACGGGCCGCGCCACAACCGGGTGCCCTTTGGTGCGCCCGGGGGCTTCACCAACACCAGGACGGCCGACAGCGTCGGGGGCCCCATTGCCCCCGCGCCGCCTCTGATGAGCATGGGCACGAGCGTCGCTCCCCATGACCCCAGCGAGGCGTCACACGACCCTCAGGACGCCGCGCTGGGTCGGGCGATGTGGAGCGTGGGGCACTACAGCGAGGTATTTGGGGAGGCAGCCCTGGAAGCCTATGTGCCCCGCATGATGGACCAGGAGTACACGTCGGAGGATGACCCTGGCTCGTTTCCCGGGCCAGGTTGGGAGGTGGAGGCATTGGGAGCTGAAGCCTTCCAAGTGCCGCTGGAGAGCCCCGCCAACCGCGCCATCGACAACATATACATGGTACCAATAATCCCTCGGGAGCAAGCTTACGCTAACCATGAGTCACAGATGAACCAGGCCGCGGCGCCGAACGATGGCTCCGGCACAGCGATGCCCGCACCGACAGGAGAGACCCGCTGGGGGCTGCGCGGAAGGGGCCAGGAGCAGGGCCCCTCCCTGTGTCGCGAGGAGCAACGCAACACCCGGAGGTAGGCCCTCTGCTGAGGTGGCGGCCGTGACCCTTCCCCCGGCAGAGGACCCGTGGTCTCTGAGGGCGCCGCTGGCGTCCCCTCTGCCCTCGTTGGGCCGTCCCGGTTTCCGGTCGTCTGAGCGGTGGTAGGGGGTGGCGCAAGGCGGGGCCCTGGCGTGGTGATATGAAGCAAGGCTAGTACCTGTGAATCAAGGCCCAGTGCCTATGAAGATCACCGCCCATGACACTCTCACGTACTAGTGAGTGGGGCTGTACATGCCCCGGAGTCTCCGGAGAGCCACCCTCGGGCCTAGGGGCTCCCTCCCACGCCTAGTGGCAGCACTTAGCTCCACGCTAGTGAGAAGACATCGAAGACTAGACTAGGCGCTGGACGCGGCTATTTGCTTTGGATTTCTTTTCTGTAACCCTGCTTTCTGGGTTTGGTGTCAAGTTGAAGTTGAATGTTCTTTTGATGCGTGCGGGGGGATACATTTTCTCGTTCAAGTTATTTCTCGCGGTCTCGTTCTTGCCTTATTTCAGAGTTCGAGCCATTTGCTCCCCACTCGCAGGCCTCTCGCGAGCCGAGATGGGCATGAAGCACTCGAGCCACACGCGTGGCGGGGCGTGGTGACCGCACTCTTATCATACGGCCCTCTCGGGCGTGGCGACGAATTCGTCAGGGGCTCCTTAGAAGCCGGCAGTCTGTCGGGCCGGTTTTAGGATCATCCAAGCTAAGGTAAACCGCAACAACAACATTGCCTTGACATGCATAAGCTCATGAAGACGCGTACTCAATTTAGCACGAAAGGATAAAAGCCACGATTATTTACATGAGGGTCTCCCCCTCTCAAAATGCTCTTACAGTCTTCCAGGGCCACACCCAAGTTTTTACACGGAAACAAGGAATCAGCCAGATACGTCGCTCGCCACGTCCCCCATGTCATCATCAGACGCACCGCTCGCGTCGTTGTCACCACCGTTGGTGTTGACTCCACCTTCGCCGGCATCGACGTCTCCGTCACCAACCACGTCGCCTGCGTCCACCGCAACCACAACCCCGTCATCATCAGAAGTGAAGGCCCTGACCAACGCATCCACGTGGTCTTCAACCCACCGCGCCAGGTCGCCCCGGATGGCTTCCGGCATGGGAGCGATAGCGGCGTCAAAATCAAAGTTGAGATCAATGTTCCGGAGGTGGCTGAAGACGCGGGAGAACGCGCGCCCAAGAAGACTGCGGCTTCTCTCTTCTACAAGCTGGCGAGCCCTGTTAGACCGGGCTTCCTGGCGCATCACCACTCTGGTGAAGAAGGTCAAGTGACTGGTGTAGTCATCCGAGTGGGGGGCGGTGCGTTCTCGTCGTAGATGAAGCCCAGGGCGGCATTAGCCCTGCTCCGCAGACCCTGGAGCATGGGGCTGATACATCTCCAACGTATCTATAATTTTTGATTGCTCCATGCTATATTATCTACTATTTTGGACTATATTGGGCTTTGTTTTCCACTTTTATATTATTTTTGGGACTAACCTATTAACCGGAGGCCCAGCCCAGAATTGCTGTTTTTGCCTATTTCAGTGTTTTGAAGAAACGGAATATCAAACGGAGTCCAAACGGAATAAACCTTTATGGAACGTGATTTTCTTCCCGAATATGACCCAGGAGACTTGGACCCTACGCCAAGGAAGCTTCAAGGTGGGCACGAGGTAGGGGGGAGAGCCCTATACCCCCAGGCGCGCCCCCACCCTCGTGGGCCCACCGAAGCTCCACTAACGTACTTCTTCCTCCTATATATACCTACGTACCCCCAAACGAACAGAAGGGGAGCCAAAAACCTAATTCCACCGTCGCAACTTTCTGTATCCACGAGATCCCATCTTGGGGCCTGTTCCGGAGCTCCGCCGGAGAGGGCCGTCATCACGGAGGGCTTCTACATCATCATAGCCTCTCCGATGAAGTGTGAGTAGTTTACCTCAGACCTTCGGGTCCATAGTTAGTAGCTAGATGGCTTCTTCTCTCTTTTTGGATCTCAATACAAAGTTCTCCCCCTCTCTTGTGGAGACTATTCGATGTAATCTTCTTCTTTTTGCGGTGTGTTTGTTGAGACCGATGAATTGTGGGTTTATGATCAAGTATATCTATGAATAATATTTGAATCTTCTCTGAATTCTTTTATGTATGATTGGTTATCTTTGCAAGTCTCTTCGAATTATCCGTTTGGTTTGGCCAACTAGATTGGTAGTTCTTGCCATGGGAGAAGTGCTTAGCTTTGGGTTCGATCTTGCGGTGTCCTTTCCCAGTGACAGAAGGGGCAGCAAGGCACGTATTGCATCGTTGCCATCGAGGATAACAAGATGGGGTTTATTTCATATTGCATGAATTTATCTCTCTACATCATGTCATCTTGCTTAAAGAGTTACTCTGTTTTTAACTTAATACTCTAGATGCATGCTGGATAGCGGTCGATGAGTGGAGTAATAGTAGTAGATGCAGAATCGTTTCGGTCTACTTGTCACGGACGTGATGCCTATATACATGATCATGCCTAGATATTCTCATAACTATGCTCAATTCTGTCAATTGCTCAACAATAATTTGTTCACCCACCGTAGAATACTTATGCTCTTGAGAGAAGCCACTAGGGAAACCTACGGCCCCCGGGTCTATTCTCATCATATCAATCTCCATCACTTTAATCTTGCTTTGCTTTTTACTTTGCCTTTTACTTTTCACTTTGCATCTCTATACCAAAAATACCAAAAATATTATATCTATCAGATCTCACTCTCGTAAGTGACCATGAAGGGATTGACAACCCCTAATCGCGTTGGTTGCGAGTAGCTTTCGTTTGTGCAGGTACGAGGGACTTGAGCGTGGCCTCCTACTGGATTGATACCTTGGTTCTCAAAAACTGAGGGAAATACTTATGCTACTCTGCTGCATCATCCTTTGCTCTTCGGGGAACTCCAACGCAAGCTCAAGAGGTAGCAAGAAGAATTTCTGGCTAGGGAGTCCACGCAAAAAGTCAACATACCAAGTAGCCATCACAATCCCTATCTCTCGCATTACATTATTTGCCATTTGCCTCTCGTTTTCCTCTCCCCCACTTCACCCTTGCCGTTTTATTCGCCCTCTCCTTCTCCCTCTCTCTCTATCCTCCCTTTCTATTTGCCTCTTTTTGCCCGCTTTCTTTTTGTTTGCTCGTGTGTTGGATTGCTTGTTTGTCGCGATGGCTCAAGATACTACCAAATTGTGTGACTTCACCAATACCAATAGTAATGATTTCCTTGGCACTCCGATTGCTCCTCTTGCCAATACGGAATCTTGTGAAATCAATACTGCTTTGTTGAATCTTGTTATGAAAGATCAATTTGCCGGCCTTCCTAGTAAAGATGCCGCTACTCATCTAAATAGCTTCGTTGATTTATGTGATATGCAAAAGAAAAAAGATGTCGATAACGATGTTGTTAAATTGAAGCTATTTCCTTTTTCGCTTAGAGATCGTGCTAAAGCTTGGTTTTCGTCTTTGCCTAAAAATAGTATTGATTCTTGGAACAAGTGCAAAGATGCTTTTATCTCTAAGTATTTCCCTCCCGCTACGATCATCTCTCTTAGAAACGATATTATGAACTTTAAGCAACTTGATCATGAACATGTTGCACAAGCCTGGGAGAGAATGAAATTAATGATACGTAATTGCCCTACTCATGGTTTGAATTTGTGTATGATTATACAAAATTTTTATGCCGGATTGAATTTTGCTTCTAGAAATCTTTTAGATTCGGCCGTGGGAGGCACTTTTATGGAAATCACTTTAGGAGATGCTACTAAACTCCTAGATAATATTATGGTTAATTATTCTCAATGGCATACTGAAAGATCTTCTAATAAAAAAGTGCATGTGATAGAAGAAATCAATGTTTTGAGTGGAAAGATGGATGAACTTATGAAATTATTTGCTACTAAGAGTGTTTCTTCTGATCCTAATGATATGCCTTTGTCTACTTTGATTGAGAATAACAATGAATCTATGGATGGTGAATTTTGTTGGTTGGAATAATTTTGGTAACAACGCTTATAGAGGGAATTCTAATCCAAGGCCATATCCTAGTAATCCTTCTAATAATTATGGGAATTCCTACAACAACTCTTATGAAAATTATAATAAGATGCCCTCTGAATTTGAGAATAGTGTTAAAGAGTTTATGAATTCACAAAAGAATTTTAATGCTTTGCTTGAAGAGAAATTGCTTAAAGTTGATGATTTGGCTAGAAACGTTGATCGAATTTCTCTTGAGGTTGATTCTTTAAATCTTAGATCTATTCCTCCTAAGCATGATATCAAATGAGTCTCTCAAAGCCATGAGAATTTCCATTGATGAGTGCAAGGAAAGAACCGCTAGGATGCGTGCTTCCAAAGATGCCTTTATTAAAGCGTGTTGTTCCAATTCCTATGAAAATCAAGATTAAGATCTAAAAGTTATTGTTGTGTCTCCTATTAAATCTTTGTTTTGCAATATGAATCTTGATGAAACTGAATATGATCTTCCTTTACCTAGAAGGCGTTCTAAAAATTCGGAGTATTTAGATCTTTATGATGAAATTGATGAAAGTGGGATTGAAAGAAATAAAAATCTAGATGTTGCTAAACACACTATATTGGATTTCAAGTAATTTAATTATGAAAGTTGCTCTTTAATTGATTGTATTTCCTTGTTGCAATCCGTGCTAAATTCTCCACATGCTTATAGTCAAAATAAAGCCTTCACCGAACATATTGTTGATGCCTTGATGCAATCTTATGAAGAAAAACTTGAGTTGAAAGTTTCTATCCCTAGAAAACTCTATGATGAGTGGGAAACAACTATTAAAATTAAAATTAAAGATCATGAGTTTTATGCTTTGTGTGATTTGGGTGCTAGTGTCTCTACTATTCCCAAGACTTTGTGTGATTTGCTAGATTTCCGTAATCTTGATGATTGCTCTCTAAACTTGCATCTTGCGGATTCCACTATTAAGAAACCTATGGGAAGAACTAATGATGTTCTTATTGTTGCAAATAGGAATTATTTTCCCGTAGATTTCATTGCTCTTGATATAGATTGCAATCCTTCTTGCCCTATTATTCTTGGTAGACCTTTCCTTAGAATGGTTGGTGCGATTATTGATATGAAGGAAGGGAATATTAGATTTCAATTTCCATTAAAAAGGGTATGGAAAACTTTCCAAGAAATAAAATAAAATTGCCATATGAAAATATCATGAGAGCCACTTATGGATTGCCTACCAAAGATGTCAATACCTAGATCTATTCTCGCTTTTATGCCTAGCTAGGGGCGTTAAACGATAGCGCTTGTTGGGAGGCAACCCAATTTTATTTTTATTCCTTGATTTTTGCTCCTGTTTACTAATAAATAATTTATTTAACCTCTGTTTTGGTTGTGTTTTTTGTTTTTAATTAGTGTTTGTGCCAAGTAGAACCGTTGGGAAGACTTGGGGAAAGTCTTGTTGAACTTGCTGTAAAAAAAACCGAAACTTTAGCGCTCACGAGAACTGCTGTCATTTTTATTTGGAGATTGCTATTTAGTTAATTATTTTTGCAGATGATTAATAGATAAATTCCTCATGTCCAGCAATTGATTTTAGAATTTTTGGGGTTCCAGAAGTTTGCGTTAGTTACAGATTACTACAGATTGTTCTGTTTTTGACAGATTCTGTTTTCGTGTGTTGTTTGCTTATTTTGATGAATCTATGGTTAGTAAAATAGTTTATAATCCATGGAGAAGTTGGAATACAGTAGGTTTAACACCAATATAAATAAATAATGAGTTCATTACAGTACCTTGGAGTGGTCTCTTGTTTTCTTTCTCTAACGGAGCTCACGAGATTTCTATTGAGTTTTGTGTTGTCAAGTTTTCAAGTTTTGGGTGAATTCTTTTGATGGATTATGGAATAAGGAGTGGCAAGAGCCTAAGCTTGGGGATGCCCATGGCACCCCCAAGATAATCCAAGGACACCAAAAAGTCAAATCTTGGGGATGCCCCGGAAGGCATCCCCTCTTTCGTCCACTTCCATCGGTAATTTACTTGGAGCTATATTTTTATTCACCAACACGATATGTGTTTTGCTTGGAGCATCTTGTATTATTTGTGATAGCGGCTAAGGTGTCCTGATGTTTCGATGAGATGGTGGCTATCGTTTTCTGTGGGAGTCGACCTTGACGATCCGACTACGAACGTGCGAGACGTCGCGCCTTAGCAATCGCTAAACCAACTTCCGAGGGTTATTGACCACGCCGGAGCACGATCAACCTGACCACGAGGGTCTGTTTCCTGCGAGCAAACGAAGAAAAAGCAAGAAACTGAGATTGCAATCGGGATATTGCGAATATAAGATGAAAGCTTTATTGATCAAGGTGGGGTTCTGTGACGTCTTGGTCTGGTCGTTGGACACAAACGAAGTACGCGGAAGTTGCAGCTATGGCGAACTTTTAATCTAAACAAAACCCAAAGTCTAAACGACGCCCTAAGGGCTGTATATATGGAGGAAGAGGGGGAATTTCGTGGCCCTTGAGGGTGGGGTCCGAAACCAACCCTAACTCTTGTTTCCCCACACATACGGACTCTAAAAATAGCCTATACTTAAGTATTTCGAAATTACATGGGCCTGGCCCATTAATAAGGTGACGCAGCACCTAGAATAGCCTATGGACGAATATTATGAAGTGGCATCTTGTATATTTCGTCCAAGGCTTCATGCACTCCTTATGGCGGCTTCAAAGTCCTGAAATCATCACTTGTAACTCCGTTCTTGATCCCCTTGCGCATGCCATCAACTCCATGCGTGTTCTTGCTCCAATGTTCATCCTTCTCCAAGCTAGGCCCTTCATTTGTAAGCAAAACAAATGTATCCAATTTAGGCAGCATCATAATCTCATGAACATTAGAATCATTACCAAGAAACGAAAGTACCTGGTAATTTAATTGGCGTGCGCGAGCTCTAGTAATTGGTCCAGTATATGTAACAGTAGGGGCTGTGGGTGTAACAATGGTATTGATGTCCTCATCATCCTCCCCTTCTTGAAATGAAGTCGTCCTCGACGGAAGCGCATCTTCCTCACCCAAATAAGGCTTCAAATCTGCAATGTTAAAAGTGGGACTAACCCCAAAATCTACAGGTAGCTCAAGTTTATATGCATTATCATTTATTTTCTCTAACACCTTAAAAGGACCATCAGCACGTGGCATTAGCTTTGATTTGCGCAGATTAGGAAATCTATCTTTACGCAAATGTAACCAAACAAGATCTCCAGGCGCAAACACAACATGTTTTCTACCCTTATCTCCAGCAAGTTTATATTTAGCATTCATACGCTCAATGTTTTCCTTAGTTAACTCATGCATTTTTAAAATCAATTCAGACACGTTCTTTAGCATCAAAATTAACCTTCTCCGAAGATGGAAGAGGCAACAAATCAATAGGTGCACGAGGTAGGAAACCATACACAATTTCAAAAGGGCACATCTTAGTAGTAGAATGCAATGAACGATTATAAGCAAATTCAATATGAGGCAAGCATTCTTCCCACATTTTCTTGTTATTCTTCAAAACAGCCCTAAGCATAGTAGACAATGTTCTATTGACTACTTCAGTTTGTCCATCAGTTTGGGGGTGACAAGTAGTACTAAAAAGCAGCTTAGTCCCCAACTTAGCCCATAAACATCTCCAAAAGTGGCTAAGAAATTTAGTATCACGATCTGAAACAATAGTATTTGGCACACCATGTAAGCGAATAATTTCACGAAAGAACAAATCAGCAACATTAACAACATCATCGCTTTTATGACATGGTATAAAGTGTGCCATTTTCGAGAACCTATCCACGACAACAAATATGCTATCCCTCCCCTTCTTTGTTTGAGGTAAACCTAAAACAAAGTCCATAGATATATCCTCCCAAGGAACACTAGGTACAGGCAAAGGCATATATAAACCATGAGGATTGAGTCGTGACTTAGCTCTTTTGACATGTAGTGCAGCGAGCAACAAAACGCTCAACATCCCGTCTCATCTTTGGCCAAAAGAAATGTGTAGCAAGTATATCCTCCGTCTTCTTGACGCCAAAGTGTCCCATTAATCCTCCTCCATGCGCCTCCTGCAACAACAAAAGACGAACGGAGCTAGCTGGAATGCATAGCTTGTTAGCACGAAACACAAATCCATCGTTAAGAACGAACTTGTTCCAAGTTCTCCCTTCCTTACAATTCTGCAATACATCTTTAAATTCAGCATCATGAACATATTGATCTTTGATGGTCTCCAAACCAAATATTTTAAAGTCAAGTTGTGAAAGCATAGTATAACGACGAGACAAGGCATCAGCAATAACATTTTCTTTACCCTTCTTGTGTTTAATGACATAAGGGAAAGTCTCAATGAATTCAACCCATTTAGCATGTCTACGGTTCAGTTTTGCTTGACTTTTAATGTGTTTCAAAGATTCATGATCAGAATGTATAACAAATTCCTTGGGCCATAAATAATGTTGCCATGTTTCTAAGGTCCGAACAAGAGCATATAATTCTTTATCATAAGTAGAATAGTTCAGACTAGGCCCACTCAATTTTTCAGAAAAGTATGCAACAGGTTTTCCATCTTGTAATAACACACCTCCTAATCCAATTCCACTAGCATCACATTCAAGCTCAAAAGTCTTATTGAAATTAGGAAGTTGGAGTAAAGGAGCATGTGTCAACTTATCTTTCAATACCGTGAAGGCTTCTTCCTGTGCGGTACCCCAAACAAAAGGCACATCCTTCTTTGTAAGCTCGTTGAGAGGTGCAGCAATGGTGCTGAAATCTCTCACAAAACGCCTATAGAAACCAGCGAGGCCAAGGAAACTCCTCACTTGTGTGACCGTTTTGGGCTGCGGCCAACTCTCAATAGCTTCAATCTTGGCTTTATCAACTTCAATTCCCTGTGGAGTAACAACATAGCCAAGAAAAGATACTCGGTCGGTGCAAAAGGTGCACTTTCCAAGGTTTCCAAACAAACGTGCATCACGTAGAGCAATAAAAACAGCACGTAAATGTTCCAAATGTTCCTCCAAAGATTTGCTATAAATCAATATGTCATCAAAGTAAACTACCACAAATCGTCCAATGAAAGCACGTAAAACTTCGTTCATTAACCTCATGAAAGTACTAGGTGCATTAGTTAACCCAAAAGGCATGACTAACCACTCATATAATCCAAACTTAGTTTTAAATGCTGGTTTTCCATTCAATCACCCAATTTCATACGAATTTGATGGTATCCACTACGCAAATCAACTTTGGAGAATATTGTAGAGCCACTCAATTCATCAAGCATATCATCTAGCCTAGGAATAGGATGACGATAACGAATAGTAATATTATTAATGCCTCTACAATCAACGCACATACGCGACGTACCATCCTTTTTCGGCACTAAAATGATAGGAACAGCACAAGGACTAAGGGATTCGCGTATATAACCTTTGTCGAGCAGTTCTTGTACTTGACGCATAATCTCCTTCGTCTCCTCTGGATTGGTACGGTATGGTGCACGGTTGGGTAGCGAAGCACCGGGAATTAAGTCAATTTGATGCTCAATCCCTCGAATAGGTGGTAATCCCGGTGGCACGTCTTGTGGAAAGACGTCAGCGAACTCCTGCAAAATGTTAGTGACAGCAGGGGGCAAAGAGGAAGGCACGTCCTCGAATGAAAATAATGCCTCTTTGCACACAAAAGCATAGCAAACAGATTTGCTGAAATCTAGCTCATCAATATCAGATTTGGTGGCAAGTAAACATGCACTTTTCAATTTAATTTCAGAAACAACAGTAGATGGTTTATTATTAGGCTTCATTTGGTGCTCAAATTCTTTTGCCACAATCTGATTTTCACTCTTATTTGTCTCCTGTTTTGCTTTATTAGCTCTATTAATATCATCTTTCAAAATGGAATCAGGAGTCATAGGAAGCAAAGTAATATTTTTATCGTTATGAACAAGAGTATACTGATTGTTTCTACCATGGTGTACATGAATTTTTATCAAATTGCCATGGTCTACCAAGTAATAAGGAACATGCTTGCATAGGTACCACATCACAATCAACATAATCAGCATATGTAGAGATACTAAAATGCACACGAACAGTACGTGTTACCTTAACCTTGCCGCTGTTGTTGAACCATTGGATGTAGTAAGGATGTGGATGTGGTCTTGTGGTGAGAGATAGCTTCTCCACCATCTCCATGCTAGCCAAGTTATTGCAGCTCCCTCCATCTATGATCACGCGAACAGAACGTTCCTTCACAACTCCCTTTGTATGGAACAAATTATGCCTCTGATTTTGCTCAGCTTGTGTAACCTGCACACTCAAAACACGTTGAGCAACTAAACATTCATACCTGTCAGCATCTTCAGGAGCCATGTATTGCGTCTCATGATCAGAATCGTCTCCACCGTGTTCGTCACGTGTAATAAGAGCCAAAGTCTCCTCATCATAGTCACTAGCGGACTCATACCCACCATCCTCAGTAACAATCATCACACGCTTAGATGGGCATTCTCTCGCATAATGACCTCCACCCTTGCAACATCGACAAATAATATCATGTGTTTGCCCTGTTGATGCCATGGATGAAGAAGAGCTCTTTGCAGGCCCAGAAGGTGTGCTCTTGGCAGATAGTGGTGATTGTGCCTGCTTTATTGTATCACGGTTGGAGGTGGCAGCCGACGGAGGCGCCGGTGTAGCAGAACGTGTGGAAGTAGATGATGCACGTGGTGTCCATGATGAAGGTCGACCTGCAGAAAAGTTAGTCCGCGCCAATGCCTGTCGATCCTGCACTTCACGTTCAGCTTTACAAGCAAGATGGAATAAACGAGTGATATTAGTATACTCCTTATACTCTAGAATCGTCTGAATCTCTCTATTTAATCCACCCATAAAACGTGCAAGCATAGCTTCATTCTCCTCAACAATACCACATCTAATCATGCCAGTTTGTAATTCCTGATAATATTCTTCTACAGAATTTTTTCCCTGTCTTAAGCGCTGCAATTTTTGAAGTAATTCACGTTGATAATATGGTGGAACCCAACGAGTACGCATAGCAGTTTTCAAAGCAGCCCAAGTAGCAGGAATGGGATATAATCTACAATGCTCAGACCACCAAACACATGCAAAACTAGTGAATGCACAAACAGCAGCAGGAACACGTCTCTCCTCGGGATATTGTAAACATGTAAATCGTTGTTCAGTTTCTAACTCCCAAGTAAGATATATATCAGGAACATATCTACCCTCAAATGGTGGAATATTCAATTTTAGTTTAGGGAGATGGTCATGATCTCGTACCTGAGGGTGAGCCCTACCATTGCCATTATTTGCATGTGGACGACCTGATGGTTGCTGTGCTGGTGGTGGCACGTAGTTCTGATTTTGATCAACCTCATCCTCGTAATCGCCAGCAAAAACATCCTCCTCCGCATCAGCAGCAGGAGCCACAGAAGTAGCAACAGCAGCACCAACAGTTTGGCCAGGTGCAAGAGGGAGACGGCTCGCTCGGCGGAGGGCTGTTTCACGATGTGTAGGTAGTCGTCGTTGTTGTTGTTGTAGAGGTGCGTTAGGTGCAGCCGGTGGTGGTGGTGGTGGAAGACGCGCGAGCAATTCATTAAACCTGTCATCGAGCTTTGTTTCGAACGTCTTCTCCATGTCATCTATCTTCTCCATGGCCTCTTCAAATCTGTTTAGCACATCCTGCACCTGTCCATTCATCATTTGCTGAAATTTATCATGCAACTCCTGATTCGTCATGTTCTCCCAGTCAGTCTCGTCGGCTTGTGATCCTGCCATGGTTAGCAACAATAGAAAACACACAAGAATATGATCCTACAGAATACTAACAAGAGGTGGTGGTGGCGGGTGTCACAAATCCGTCAAGCAAATCTCAAATTCTTACCAGTTCTTACCCAGCAGCAGGCGGTGATCGGCAACCGTTGTAGTACGCATAGCAGTTTTCAAAGACCCCCGTGTAGCCGGAATAGGATATAATCTACAATGCTCAGACCACCAAACACATGCAAAACTAGTGAAAGCACAAACAGCAGCAGGAACACGTCTCTCCTCGGGATATTGTAAACATGTAAATCGTTGTTCAGTTTCTAACTCCCAAGTAAGATATATATCAGGAACATATCTACCCTCAAATGGTGGAATATTCAATTTTAGTTTAGGGAGATGGTCATGATCTCGTACCTGAGGGTGAGCCCTACCATTGCCATTATTTGCATGTGGACGACCTGGTGGTTGCTGTGCTGTTGGTGGCACGTAGTTCTGATTTTGATCAACCTCATCTTCATAATCTCCCACATAAGCATCCTCCTCCACATCAGCAGTAGGAGCCACAGAAGTATCAACAGCAGCACCAGCAGTTTGGCCCGACTGAAGAGGGACACGGCTCGCTCGGCGGAGGGCTGTTTCCCGACGTGGAGGTAGTCGGTGTTGTTGCTGTTGTTGCAGAGGTGCGGCAGGAGCAGCCGGTGGTGGTGGTGGAAAACGCGACAGCAATTCAGCAAACTTGTTATCGAGCTTTGTTTCAAACGTCTTCTCCATGCCATCTATCTTCTCCACGGCCTCTTCAAATCTGTTTATCACATCTTGCACCTGTCCATTCATCATTTGCTGAAACGTATCATGAAGCTCCTTGTTCGTCAAGTTCTCCCAGTCAGTCTCGTCGGCTTGTGATCCTGGCATGGTTAGCAGCAATAGAAACACACAAGAATATGATCCTACAGACTACTAACAAGTGGTGGTGGTGGCGGGTGTCACAAATCCGTCAAGCAAATCTCAAATTCTTACTAGTTCTTACCCAGCAGCAGGCGGTGATCGGCAACCGTTGTAGTCAAAAACTCTCAAAAGCTTGGATATAGCGATTGCCAGGGAGAGTCAAATGCACGACGTAGATGTATGTGGAGCTGGGAAGGCTTATAGTATGGTAGCAAAAAGGGTCAGCAATAATCAATTCAGAGATGCAAAGTTGAATAAATGCTCAACGACGGTACTGTGCTGGTCCTAGGCTAGACCGTGCTAGAGACGCGAGCCTAGAACACTAACAAAATCACGGCGCTGCACGTAAATAAGGGAAAAGCACACTCTGGAACTCTCTCTTTTTTTTCGCTCTCTTTTTTTTGCGCTCCTTTTTTTTGCGCTCCTTTTTTTTCTGCGCTCCTCGTTTTTTTGCGCTCCTTTTTTTCTGCGCTCCTCTTTTTTTTTGCGAAAAATCACTATAATGGCGAGTGTCTCAAAACTCTTCCCTCGTCAAACTGATAGGATGGGCACGAAATTTTTTTTCACTTTTTTTTGGAAATCAGGGGAGCGACGACGAAAAAGTGCGACAAAAAGTCACTATGATGGCACGTGGCTCAAAAGACTCAGAAAAGTCTAAAAATAGGATAGGGAAAAAAAATTTGCCCGTGAAAATTTTGGCCTAAAAACTGCCCGGGGGTCTCCAGACTTTTTTTTTTCGAGACCTACGCAGGCAAGGAAACACGAATCGGAATTTAGATTGCTCTCAAGAACAAACCTAATATGAGAAGAACTCAGATTGGTGGTGGATATATGGTTGTGGTATATGGCAGCAGTGGTGGTATATGGTAGCGGTGGTGGTATATGGATATAGATTGATGGTGGTATATGGATACGGATTGGTAGTGGTATATGGATATGGATTCAGAGCGTTGGCGGATAAGCAAAAGTGGTAGATGGGCGATGATGATGGTGCGGCGGCGGCGGCGTGACAACTTATGACCAGAACTTGAAACTCTAAAAGACTAGACTCTAAGACCAGCAACTTGACACGACGATGCAACCGCAAATTCAACAAAGCAAAAACCCTAAAAAGATTATGCAAAGGCTCAGATTGGTTCGGATATGATGAACTAACCCTAAATTTTTTTGTGTGGCTTTTTCGTGGACTGTAGGTATGAAGAACAGACTCGATCTAATCTACGAAAAACTGTAAAATCTCACCGAGCAACCTGGAAATCTGATACCACTTGATAGCGGCTAAGGTGTCCCGATGTTTTGATGAGATGGTGGCTATCGTTTTCTGTGGGAGTCAACCTTGACGATCCGACTACGAACGTGCGAGACGTCGCGCCTTAGCAATCGCTAAACCAACTTCCGAGGGTTATTGACCACGCCGGAGCACGATCAACCTGACCACGAGGGTCTGTTTCCTGCGAGCAAACGAAGAACAAGCAAGAAGCTGAGATTGCAATCGGGATATTGCGAATATAAGATGAAAGCTTTATTGATCAAGGTGGGGTTCTGTGACGTCTTGGTCTGGTCGTTGGACACAAACGAAGTACGCGAAGTTGCAGCTATGGCGAACTTTTAATCTAAACAAAACCCAAAGTCTAAACGACGCCCTAAGGGCTGTATATATGGAGGAAGAGGGGGGAATTTCATGGCCCTTGAGGGTGGGGTCCGAAACCAACCCTAACTCTTGTTTCCCCACACATACGGACTCTAAAAATAGCCTATACTTAAGTATTTCGAAATTACATGGGCCTGGCCCATTAATAAGGTGACCCAGCACCTAGAATAGCCTATGGACGAATATTATGAAGTGGCATCTTGTATATTTCGTCCAAGGCTTCATGCACTCCTTATGGCGGCTTCAAAGTCCTGAAATCATCACTTGTAACTCCGTTCTTGATCCCCTTGCGTATGCCATCAACTCCAGGCGTGTTCTTGCTCCAATGTTCATCCTTCTCCAAGCTAGGCCCTTTATTTGTAAGCAAAACAAATGTATCCAATTTAGGCAGCATCATAATCTCATGAACATTAGAATCATTACCAAGAAACGAAAGTACCTGGTAATTTAATTGGCGTGCGCGAGCTCTAGTAATTGGTCCAGTATATGTAACAGTAGGGGCTGTGGGTGTAACAATGGTATTGATGTCCTGATCAATTTGTGTCTTTGTGTTTTAGTGTGCCACAATCATCCTTGCTGTACACACCTTGTGAGAGAGCCATACATGAATTAAAATTTGATAGAATACTCTATGTGCTTCACTTATATCTTTTGAGCTATGTAATTTTGCTCTATGTGCTTCACTTATATCTTTTGAGCTATGTAGTTTTGCTCTATGTGCTTCACTTATATCTTTTGAGCGTTATAATTTTGCTCTATGTGCTTCACTTAGATCTTTTAGAGCACGGTGGTGGATTTGTTTTAAAGAAACTATTGATCTCTCATGCTTCACTTAAATTATTTTGAGAGTCTCTTAATAGCATGGTAATTTGCTTAATAATAATATGCTTGGTATTCAAGATTTGTGAAACTTTCTTTTGAGTGCATTGAATACTAAGAAAAGATTGAAGCATGATTATTGTTTTGAGATATGGAGGTGATAATATTAGAGTCATGCTAGTTGAAGTAGTTGTGAATTTAAAGAATACTTGTGTTAAAGTTTTTGATTCCCGTAGCGTGCACGTATGGTGAACCGTTATGTGATGAAGTCGGAGCATGATTTATTTATTGATTGTCTTCCTTATGAGTGGCGGTCGGGGACGAGCTATGGTTTTTTCCTACCAATCTATCCCCCTAGGAGCATGCGCGTAATACTTTGCTTTGATAACTTCTAGATTTTTGCAATAAGTATATGAGTTCTTTATGACTAATGTTGAGTCCATGGATTCTATGCACTTTTCCCATCCTTCCACCATTGCTAGCATCTCTAATATCGTGCACTTTTCGCCGGTATCATACACTGATAGAGGCAAAGGTGTCCCGTGTTTCGATGAGATGGTGGCTATTGTTTTGGAGGAAATCAACTTTGACGATCCGACTACGAACGTGCGAGGACGTCGCGCCTAAGCAATCGCTAAACCAACTCCGAGAGGTTATTGACCACGCAGGAGCACGATCAACCTGACCACGAAGGTCTGTTTCCTGCAGGCAAACGAAGAACAAGCAAGAAACTAAGATTGCAATCTGGATATTGCGAATATAAGACGAAATCTTTATTGATCAAGGTGGGGTTCTGTGACGCCTTGGTCTGGTCGTTGAACACAAATGAAGTAGGCGAAGTTGCAACTATGGCGAACTTCTGATCTAAACAAAACCCAAAGTCTAAACGGTGCCCTAACGGCTGTATATATGGAGGAAGAGGGGGGGAATTTCGTGGCCCTTGGGGAAGGGGTCCGAAACCAACCCTATCTCTTGTTTCCCCACACATACGGACTCTAAAACAGCCTATACTTATGTATTTCGAAATTACATGAGCCTGGCCCAATAATAAGGTGACGCGGCACCTAGAATAGCCTCTGGACGAAGTTTATGAAGTGGCATCTTGTATATTTCATCCAAGGCTTCATGCACTCATTATGGTGGCTTCAATGTCCTGAAATCATCACTTGTAACTCCTTTCTTGTTCCCCTTGCGCATGCCATCAACTCCATGCTTGTTCTTGCTCCAATGTTCATCACTCTTATCCATGCTAGGCCCTTCATTTGTAAGCAAAACAAATGTATCCAATTTATGCAGCATCATATTCTCATGAACATTAGAATCATTACCAAGAAACGAAAGTACCTGATAATTTAATTGGCGTGCGCGAGCTCTAGTAATTGGTCCAATATAGGTAGTAGTAGGGGCTGTGGATTTAATAATGGTATTGATGTCCTCATCATCCTCTCCTTCTTGAAATGAAGTTGTCCTCAATGGAAGCTCATCTTCCTCACCCAAATAAGTCTTCAAATCTACAATGTTAAAAGTGGGACTAACCCCAAAATCTGCAGGCAGCTCAAGTTTATATGCATTATCATTTATTTTCTCTAACACCTTAAAAGGACCATCAGCACGTGGCATTAGCTTTGATTTGTGCAAATTAGGAAACCTATCCTTACGCAAATGTAACCAAACAAGATCTCCAGGTGCAAAGACAACATGTTTTCTACCCTTATCTCCAGCAAGTTTATATTTAGCATTCATACGCTCAATGTTGTCCTTAGTTAACTCATGCATTTTTAAGATCAATTCAGCCCGTTGTTTAGCATCAAAATTAACCTTCTCCGAAGATGGAAGAGGCAACAAATCAAAGGGTGCATGAGGTAGGGAACCATACACAATTTCAAAAGGGCACATCTTAGTAGTAGAATGCAACGAACGATTATAAGCAAATTCAATATGAGGCATGCATTCTTCCCACATTTTCTTATTATTCTTCAAAACAGCCCTAAGCATAGTAGACAATGTTCTATTGACTACTTCAGTTTGACCATCCGTTTGGGGGTGACAAGTAGTACTAAAAAGCAGTTTAGTCCCCAACTTAGCCCATAAACATCTCCAAAAGTGGCTAAGAAATTTAGTATCACGATCTGAAACAATGGTATTTGGCACACCATGCAAGCGAATAATTTCACGAAAGAACAAATCAGCAACATTAACAGCATCATCGCTTTTATGACATGGTATAAAGTGTGCCATTTTCGCGAATCTATCCATGACAAATAATATGCTATCCCTCCCCTTCTTTGTTCGAGGTAAACCTAAAACAAAGTCCATAGATATATCCTCCCAAGGAACACTAGGCACAGGTAAAGGCATATATAACCCATGAGGATTGAGTCCTGACTTAGCTTTTTGACATGTAGTGCAGCGAGCAACAAAACGCTCAACATCCGGTCTCATCTTTGGCCAAAAGAAATGTGTAGCAAGTACGTCCTCTGTCTTCTTCACACCAAAGTGTCCCATTAATCCTCCTCCATGCGCCTCCTGCAACAACAAAAGACGAACAGAGCTAGCAGGAATGCATAGCTTGTTAGCACGGAACACAAAGCCATCATTAATAATGAACTTGTTCCATGTTCTTCCTTCTTTACAATTTTGCATTACATCTTTAAAATCAGCATTGATCTTTGATGGTCTCCAAACCAAAATTTTTGAAGTCAAGTTGTGAAAGCATAGTATAGCGACGAGACAAAGCATCGGCAATAAGATTTTCTTTACCCTTCTTGTGTTTAATGACATAAGGGAAAGTCTCAATGAATTCAACCCATTTAGCATGTCTACGATTCAGTTTAGCTTGACTTCTAATATGTTTCAAAGATTCATGATCAGAATGTATAACAAATTCTTTGGGCCATAAATAATGTTGCCATGTCTCTAAAGTCCGAACAAGAGCATACAATTCTTTATCATAATGATAGAGGCGAGGGTGTCCCGATCTTTCGATGAGATGATAACTATCGATTTGGTGGAGACGACTTTGACGATCCGACTACAAACGTGCACGACGTTGCGCCTTAGCAATCGCTAAACCAATCTCCTGAGGTTACTGACGATGCCGGAAGCACGGTCAGCCTGACCACGAAGGTCTATTCCTGCAAGCAATCAAAGAACGAGCAAGAATATGATAAAGCAATCTGAATATTGCAAATATATATGAGGTATTGATAATGGTGGGGATCCGTAAGCGGTCTTGGTCTGGTCATTGGACACAAATGAAGTACACGAAGTTGCAATGGCTAACTTTTAACTAAACAAATCCCAAAGAAAAAGCTACTAGATGGATCTACTTATATAGGAGCAAGGGGTGGCGGCCAAGGAGGTGGGAGGACGTCCCAAGGCAGCCTAAAACTAACCCTAGGTCGTACAAGGCTCATGGGCCCAAGTGGAGGTGATGCAACACCTTTGGGCTTGTAGTTTGACTCGGATTCTGCTGCAACGTCAGATTGTTTCGTCCGTAACTCAACGCTCCGGACGAATTTGAAGGTGAATCCAATTGGGTTCGAAAGAGCACGAAATCTAGTTTCCAACAAAAAAAGAATCACCCAATTCGGAGTCCGTATGAAAAAGTTGTTGGCGTTTTGAGTCAGGTATGTCTGTGCAGTCCAAATCTGAATCCAGAACGTGAGAGACTTGGACTCTATCTTCTCTTGGCCCAAAAGTGACGTGAGAGGACTTTTTGAACACAACCTAAACTTCTCCTTTTCCCTTGTCTTCATATGTGGATTGTACAAATGTCCCATACACCTGCAATTAGACAAAACACAAAAGTGTGTGAAGTATTTTTGTTCTGGATAACATAAATAGATTATTGAATAGTTTGCATTAGAAATCACCTGACAAATATGCATGTATGCAATATTTTTGGTCGTATCCAAGGTAGTCATGTCCTCATCACATAAGTAGAATAGTTCAGACTAGGCCCACTCAATTTTTCAGAAAAGTATGCAACAGGTTTGCCATCTTGTAATAACACACCTCCTAATCCAATTCCACTAGCATCACATTCAAGCTCAAAAGTCTTATTGAAGTCGGGAAGTTGGAGTAAAGGAGCATGTGTCAACTTATCTTTCAATACCGTGAAGGCTTCTTCCTATGCGGTACCCCAAACAAAAGGCACATCCTTCTTTGTAAGCTCATTGAGAGGTGCAGCAATGGTGCTAAAATCTCTCACAAAACGCCTATAGAAACCAGCGAATCCAAGAAAACTCCTCACTTGTGTGACTGTTTTGGGATGCGGCCAACTCTCAATAGCTTGAATCTTGGCTTTATCAACTTCAATTCCCCGTGGAGTAACAACATAGCCAAGAAAAGATACTCGGTCGGTGCAAAAGGTGCACTTCCCAAGGTTACCAAACAAACGTGCATCACGTAGAGCATTAAAAACAGCACGTAAATGTTCCAAATGTTCTTCCAAAGATTTGCTATAAATCAGTATATCATCAAATAGACTACCACAAATCGTCCAATGAAAGCACGTAAAACTTCGTTCATTAGTCTCATGAAAGTACTAGGTGCATTAGTTAACCCAAAAGGCATGACTAACCACTCATATAAACCAAACTTAGTTTTAAATGCTGTTTTCCATTCATCTCCCAATTTCATACGAATTTGATGGTATCCACTACGCAAATCAACTTTGGGGAATATTGTAGAGCCACTCAATTCATCAAGCATATCATCTAGCCTAGGAATAGGATGACAATAACGAATAGTAATATTATTAATGCCTCTACAATCAACACACATACGCGACATACCAACCTTTTTAGGCACTAGTATAATAGGAATAGCACAAGGACTAAAAGATTCGCGTATATAACCTTTGTCGAGCAGCTCCTGTACTTGACGCATAATCTCCTTCGTATCCTTTGGATTGGTACGGTATGTTGCACGGTTGGGTAGCGATGCACCGGGAATTAAGTCAATTTGATGCTCAATCCCTCGAATAGGTGGTAATCCCGGTGGCACGTCTTGTGGGAAGACGTCAGCGAACTCCTGCAAAATGTTAGTGACAGCAGGGGGCAAAGAGGAAGGCACGTCCTCGAATGAAAATAATGCCTCTTTGCACACAAAAGCATAGCAAACAGATTTGCTAGAATCTAGCCCATCAATATCAGATTTGGTGGCAAGTAAATATGCACTTTTCAGTTTAATTTCTGAAGCAACAGTAGATGGTTTATTATTAGGCTTCATTTGTTGCTCAAATTCTTCTGCCACAATCTGATTTCACTCTTATTTTTCTCCTGTTTTGCTTTATTAGCTCTATTAATATCATATTTCAAAATGGAATCAGGAGTCATAGGAAGCAAAGTAATATTTTTATCCTTATGAACAAGAGTATACTGATTGTTTCTACCATGGTGTACAGAATTTTTATCAAATTGCCATGGTCTACCAAGTAATAAGGAACATGCTTGCATAGGTACCACATCACAATCAACATAATCAACATATGTAGAGATACTAAAATGCACACGAACAGTATGTGTTACCTTAACCTTGCCGCTGTTGTTGAACCATTGGATGTAGTAAGGATGTGGATGTAGTCTTGTGGTGAGAGATAGCTTCTCCACTATCTCCATGCTAGCCAAGTTATTGCAGCTCCCTCCATCTATGATCACGCGAACAGAACGTTCCTTCACAACTCCTTTGTATGGAACAAATTATGCCTCTGATTTTTCTCAGCTTGTGTAACCTGCACACTCAAAACACGTTGAGCAACTAAACATTCATACCTGTCAGCATCTTCAGCAGCCATGTATTGCGTCTCATGATCAGAATCATCTCCACCGTGTTCTTCATGTGTAATAAGAGCCAAAGTCTCCTCATCATAGTCACTAGCGGACTCATACCCACCATCCTCAGTAACAATCATTCTCTCGCATAATGATCTCCACCCTTGCAACATCGACAAATAATATCATGTGTTTGCCTTGTTGATGCCATGGATGAAGAAGAACTTTTTGCAGGCCCAGAAGGTGTGCTGTTGGCAGATAGTGGTGATTGTGCCTGCTTTATTGTATCACGGTTGGAGGTGGCAGCCGACGGAGCTGCCGGTGTAGCAGAACGTGTGGAAGTAGATGATGCACGTGGTGTCCATGATGAAGGTCGACCTGCAGAAAAGTTAGTCCGCGCCAATGCCTGTTGATCCTGCACTTCACGTTCAGCTTTATAAGCAAGATGGAATAAACGAGTGATATTATTATAATCCTTATAGTCTAGAATGGTCTGAATCTCTCTATTTAATCCACCCAGAAAACGTGCAAGCATAGCTTCATTCTCCTCAACAATACCACATCTAATCAAGCTAGTTTCTAATTCCTGATAATATTCTCCTACCGAATTTTTTCCTTGTCTTAAGCACTGCAATTTTTGAAGTAATTCACGTTGATAATATGGTGGAACCCAACGAGTACGCATATCAGTTTTCAAAGCAGCCCAAGTAGCTGGAACAGGATATAATCGACAATGTTCAGACCACCAAACACATGCAAAGCTAGTGAAAGCACAAACAGCAGCAGGAACACATCTCTCCTCAGGATATTGTAAACATGTAAATTGTTGTTCAGTTTCTAACTCCCAAGTAAGATATATATATCAGGAACATATCTACCCTCAAATGGTGGAATATTCAATTTCAGTTTTGGGAGATGGTCATGATCTCATACCTGAGGGGGATCCCTAACATTGCCAGTATTTGCATGTGGACAACCTGGTGGTTGTGGTGCTGATGGTTGCACGTAGTTCTAATTTTGATCAACCTCATCCTCGTAATCCCCCACATAATCATCCTCCTCCACATCAGCAGCAGGAGCCACAGAAGTATCAACAGCAGCACCAGCAGTTTGGCCAGGTTGAAGAGGGACACGGCTCGCTTGACGGAGGGCTGTTTCCAGACGTGGAGGTAGTCGTCGTTGTTGTTGTTGCAGAGGTGCAGCAGGTGCAGCCGGTGGTGGTGGTGGAAAACGTGAAAGCAATTCAGCAAACTTGTTATCGAACTTTGTTTCAAACGTCTTCTCCATGCCATCTATCTTCTCCATGGCCTCGTCAAATCTGTTTAGCACATCTTGCACATATCCGCTCATCATTTGCTGAAACCAGCAACTTGACACGATGATGCAACCGAAAATTCAACAAAGCAAATACAGAAAAGATTATGCAAAGGATCAGATTGGTTCGGATGGGATGAACTAACCCTAATTTTTTTTGGCTTTTTCGTGGACTATAGGTATGAAGAACAGACTCGATCTAAACTACGAAAAACTGTAAAATCTCACCGAGCAACCTGGAAATCTGATACCACTTGATAGAGGCAAAGGTGTCCCGTCTTTCGATGAGATGGTGGCTATCGTTTTGGAGGAAATCGACTTTGACGATCCGACTACGAACGTGCGAGGATGTCGCGCCTTAGAAATCGCTAAACCAACTCCGAGAGGTTATTGACCACGTCGGAGCACGATCAACCTGACCACGAAGGTCTGTTTCCTGCAGGCAAACAAAGAACAAGCAAGAAACTAAGATTGCAATCTGGATATTGCGAATATAAGAGGAAAGCTTTATTGATCAAGGTGGGGTTGTGTGACGCCTTGTTCTGGTCGTTGAACACAAACGAAGTACCCGAAGTTGCAACTATGGCGAACTTTTGATCTAAACAAAACCCGAAGTCTAAACGGTGCCCTAAGGGCTATATATATGGAGGAAGAGGGGGGAATTTCGTGGCCCTTGGGGAAGGGGTCCGAAACCAACCCTATCTCTTGTTTCCCCACACATACGGACTCTAAAAACAGCCTATACTTATGTATTTCGAAATTACATGGGCCTGGCCCAATAATAAGGTGACGCAACACCTAGAATAGCCTCTGGACGAAGTTTATGAAGTGGCATCTTGTATATTTCATCCAAGGCTTCATGCACTCATTATGGTGGCTTCAATGTCCTGAAATCATCACTTGTAACTCCGTTCTTGTTCCCCTTGCGCATGCCATCAACTCCATGCTTGTTCTTGCTCCAATGTTCATCACTCTTATCCATGCCAGGCCCTTCATTTGTAAGCAAAACAAATGTATCCAATTTAGATAGCATCATATTCTCATGAACATTAGAATCATTACCAAGAAATGAAAGTACCTGATAATTTAATTGGCATGCGCGAGCTATAGTAATTGGTCCAGTATAGGTAGTAGTAGGGGCTGTGGGTGTAACAATGGTATTGATGTCCTCATCATACACCTACCATATACCTTCCTCAAAACAGCCACCATACCTACCTATCATGGCATTTCCATAGCCATTCTGAGATATATTGCCATGCAACTTTCCACCGTTCCGTTTATTATGACACGCTCCATCATTGTCATATTGCTAGCATGATCATGTAGTAGACATCGTATTTGTGGCAAAGCCACCGTTCATAATTCTTTCATACATGTCACTCTTGAGTTATTGCATATCCCGGTACACTACCGGAGGCATTCATATAGAGTCATATTTTGTTCTAAGTATCGAGTTGTTGAGTTGTAAGAAAAATAAAAGTGTGATGATCATCATTTTTAGAGCATTGTCCCAAGTGAGGAAAGAATGATGGAGACTATGATTCCCCCATAAGTCGGGATGAGACTACGGACGAAAAAAAGAGAAAAAAAAGAGGCCATAAAAAAAGAGAAAAGGCCCAAATAGAAAAAATGAGAGAAAAAGAGAGAAGGGACAATGTTACTATCCTTTTACCACACTTGTGCTTCAAAGTAGCACCATGATCTTCATGATAGAGAGTCTCTTGTTATGTCACTTTCATATACTAGTGGGAATTTTACATTATAGAACTTGCTTGTATATTCCAATGATGGGCTTCCTCAAAATGCCCTAGGTCTTCGTGAGCAAGCAAGTTGGATGCACACCCACTTAGTTTCTTTTGATGAGCTTTCATATACTTATAGCTCTAGTGCATCCGTTGCATGGCAATCCCTACTCACTCACATTGATATATATTGATGGGCATCTCTATAGCCCGTTGATACGCCTAGTTGATGTGAGACTATCTTCCCCTCTTTTTGTCTTCTCCACAACCACCATTCTATTCCCCATATAGTGCTATATCCATGGCTCATGCTCATGTATTGCGTGAAGATTGAAAAAGTTTTGAAAAAGTTAGAGTATGAAACAATTGCTTGGCTTGTCATCGGGGCTATGCATGATTTAAATACTTTGTTTGGTGAAGATAGAGCATAGCCAGACTATATGATTTTGTAGGGATAACTTTCTTTGGCCATGTTATTTTGAGAAGACATGAATTGCTTTGTTAGTATGCTTGAAGTATTATTATTTTTATGTCAATATAAACTTTTGTCTTGAATCTTTCGAATCTGAATATTCATATCACAATTAAGAAGATTTGCATTGAAATTATGCCAAGTAGCAGTCCGCATCAAAAATTCTCTTTTTATCATTTACCTACTCGAGGATGAGCAGGAATTAAGCTTGGGGATGCCTGATACGTCTCCAACGTATCTCTAATTTTTGATTGCTCCATGCTATATTATCTACTGTTTTGGACTATATTGGGTTTATTTTCCACTTTTATATTATTTTTGGGACTAACCTATTAACCGGAGGCCCAGCCCAGAATTGCTGTTTTTTTTTCCTATTCTAGTTTTTCGAAGAAACAAAATATCAAACGGAGTCCAAACGGAATAAACCTTTCTGGAACGTGATTTTCTTCCCGAATATGACCCAGCAGACTTGGACCCTACGCCAAGGAAGCACCAAGGTGGGCACGAGGTAGGGAGGCGCGCCCTATACCCCTAGGCGTGCCCCCACCCTCGTGGGCCCACTGAAGCTCCAGTGACGTACTTCTTCCTCCTATATATACCTACGTACCCCCAAACCAACAGAAGGGGAGCCAAAAACCTAATTCCACCGTCGCAACTTTCTGTATCCATGAGATCCCATCTTGGGGCCTGTTTCGGAGCTCCGCCGGAGAGGGCTGTCATCACAGAGGGCTTCTACATCATCATAGCCTCTCCGATGAAGTGTGAGTAGTTTACCTCAGACCTTCAGGTCCATAGTTAGTAGCTAGATGGCTTCTTCTCTCTTTTTGGATCTCAATACAAAGTTCTCCCCCTCTCTTGTGCAGATCAATTCGATATAATCTTCCTCTTTTTGCGGTGTGTTTGTTGAGACCGACGAATTGTGGGTTTATGATCAAGTCTATCTATGAATAATATTTGAATCTTCTCTGAATTCTTTTATGTATGATTGGTTATATTTGCAAGTCCCTTCGAATTATCCGTTTGGTTTGGCCAACTAGATTGGTAGTTCTTTCCATGGGAGAAGTGCTTAGCTTTGGGTTCGATCTTGCGGTGTCCTTTCCTAGTGACAGAAGGGGCAGCAAGGCACGTATTGCATCGTTGCCATCGAGGATACCAAGATGGGGTTTATTTCATATTGCATGAATTTATCTCTCTACATCATGTCATCTTGCTTAAAATGTTACTCTGTTTTTAACTTAATACTCTAGATGCATGCTGGATAGCGGTCGATGAGTGGAGTAATAGTAGTAGATGCAGAATCATTTCGGTCTACTTGTCACGGACGTGATGCCTATATACATGATCATGCCTAGATATTCTCATAACTATGCTCAATTCTGTCAATTGCTCAACAGTAATTTGTTCACCCACCGTAGAATACTTATGCTCTTGAGAGAAGCCACTAGTGAAACCTATGGCCCCTGGGTCTATTTCTTCATATCAATCTCCATCACTTTAATCTTGCTTTGCTTTTTACTTTGCCTTTTACTTTTCACTTTGCATCTCTATACCAAAAATACCAAAAATATTATATCTATCAGATCTCACTCTCGTAAGTGACCGTGAAGGGATTGACAAGCCCTAATCGTGTTGGTTGCGAGTAGCTATCGTTTTGTGCAGGTACGAGGGACTTGAGCGTGGCCTCCTACTGGATTGATACCTTGGTTCTCAAAAACTGAGGGAAATACTTACGCTACTCTGCGTCCGCCGTTGAAGCACCTCCTCCCTGTTCTGCAGCGCGATGGCCTCGGCGTCATCAACCCGCCTCCGAAGAGAGAGAAGCTCGGCGCGGGCAGAGGCCAAGTCCGCCTGCGCCGTGACCAGGGCGGCCGCCATGGTCTCCTCACGCCTCTCTGCCTCATCCGACCTGGGCCGGGGAGCGGTGGTCCTGCCCGCTGCCCCAGTTCCCGCAAGCTTCAGCTCCAAGACATGCTTACCTTCAAGATCCGCGTAAACCTCGGCCACCCGACGGTCGACTTCCTCTTGGACTCGGGCCTCGCGAGCCCCAACGGCATTCTCCGCTTGGGCAACCTGATGCTCCCTCGTCTCCAGTTGCTCGAGCTCGAGGCTGCGCTCCACGGCTTCCAGAGCCAACGCCTCCTCGCGCTTCCGGACCTCATCTTCCTCGGCAGGCGTCCCCCTTAGTGCCGCGAGGGCGGCCTGGTGCGCCTCCACTTGCTGCTCGAGGGACGCACTCCAGGCGTGGAGCTCCCACGCGCGCTTCTCCATAGCCTCGTGACGGCGGTCAGCTTCACGAGCCTCCTCTAGAGCCCGGGAGAAGGCCTCACGGGAGACCATGACGGAGGCCTCGGCCTTCACGTTCTCTAGCTCGCGCTGGTGATCCCCGAGGTTGATGGCCACTTTCAGCTTGTGCCACTCCTCCGCCAACCGAAGACCCTCGGCCTCAAGGCGCGCGTCAACACCCTCAAGTTCTTCGCCGAGTTGGTTCATCACATCCGTCGCCTCCTTGAAGAGCTCATGGAGAAGGTTCTCCGCCCGCGCTCGAACTCTAGCGCACGGCCCATTTCCCCCTCCGCCACGGGGGCTGTGGTTGGCGCCCGACGCGGCGCGCCCCCTCTCAGCAGGGGGCTGGGGCCTGGCGCAGCCTCGGGTGCCAGCCGGCCCTCACGAGGGGCCCGAGCCAAGCAAGGCCGGCTGCTTGAAGAAGACCCCAGGGTCGAGGCCAGCCAGCTACCAACCGAGACCAGTTGGAGCGCTTGGCATGCCTATTGTGCTCCGAGCGAGACCGCAGAGGAAGGACGGCGAAGGCGTGAGCTCGGGGCGCCTTGACAACGGACCAACTCCCATGGCTGACCCCACGTCGCGGGCGGCACCCGAACCCGCGGCGCTAGAGATTGGCGGGTGCGGCAGGACGAGAGGGAGCTGCTTCTCAGGAGATTTCACGGCCCCCGCAGAAGGAGTCATGTGGGAACAATCGTCAGCAAGGGAAGACGGCTCACAGAAGATCACCGAAATAAGGTACTTACTCGTCGATGGTGATGTACTTTCGTCGCTTCAATGGCTCGAAGATACCACTGCTGCTCAGAGATCCTTTCCTTTTGCGGAGCTCCTCGAAGTCCATGCAAAGCCGACCGAAGCGCTGAACGTGGCAGCCAGTGCGGGTTGAAGCCGGAGAAGTGCTCGGGAGAACGACTTCAGTGGTGCCCGGCTACGAAGAACAGTCGGGCGCCCTTTCACCGCAACCTCCCGAGGTCCCCGGAGTTTCGGCCTCGGGAGCCGCGTGCTGCGTCGCCTCAGCAACCGGCATTCCAGAATCACGGGACACTGAGGACGACACCTCGGGAGCCCCGGGCGGCGTCCATACCTCAGCACTCGTGCCGCCAGCCTCCGACGGCGCTCGTCCCCCTACACCCACATTCGGAGCGAGCCCAGCGTCAGCGACGGAGAGGGGAACCACGCTGGCAGGGTTCTCGCGGGACCCCACCAGGCCGGCTGGACGCAGCCCCCACTCTTCAAAGGGAGGCATGCTCTTCGCGAATTCAGCCTTGTTCCCGCAGCGGTACAGAAGACAGTTCTTCCCAGGCAAATCGTCCGATGGAGGGACACCTGTCAGGACCTTGAGCACCGTTTGTCGCGCCGCAAGGGGGGCCCGGACTCCTAAAACCTCATGTGGTCCTGACTGTTGAGGAAGGTCCACATCGGGCGAGAATTCCGTTGAAGTGGAGCAACCCAGCGCCTAATAAACTCCCTCACCACCATCGGTGCAGTCACGCCACGGTCCTTCAACATCCTTAGCCGGAACCAGACAGGAGCAAGACGGGGGCTCTCGAGCCTCTCATGGCCCCAGCCAGAGTGCGGAACGGCGGGCGCTGACGGGGTGTGGAGCAGGGGGCTGACCACACCAACGTCGACAAATACCCACCATGTCCGAAACTCTCTCGTAGAGGGAGGAAGCTCGAAATCAATCCCCGTGCCCGCCGTCGCGGCCACGGCCTGGAAGCTCACGCACCCTGAGCTTTACCGGGGATCGGTCAGATGCAATGAGAAGAAATGGCGGAGAAGGGCCACAGAGGGAGGGATGCCCACCATGGCCTCGCACACAAAGGCGAAGACGGCAAGGAGAGTCACGGATTGGGTGTCGAGATGCAGCATATGGATCTGGTAGTGTTCAAGCACTGCGTTGAAGAAGGCAGAGAAAGGGGGAATCAGGCCTGCCCAAAGGGCGTCGATGAAGATTGGGACATCGGTGACTGTCCGAGCGATGCGAGCGCGAGACGCGGGCCAAGCCACCATCTTCCCCCACTCGTTGAAGCTGGTGGCAAGCATTGGGCGCACCTTGTCCATGGCCTTGTCGTTGAGCACCAAGGATCGACCGACTACAGGCTCAGCGGTTGGAGGCGCACTTGGCAGAGACAGTGGCTTCTTCCCCTTGTCAGCTTGTTTCGACGCCATGGCGATGAAGCAGGCGGAGTGCAGGTCAGATTCGAGAGGAGGGGCAGAGTCTCGAGGAAGCAGAAGGACTATGGAAGCAAGGCGTGGGCAATGGGAGAATAACTGTGTAGGTTGCGAGGGCTGCATAACCAGGTGGGTTCAAAGGCAGCGTGGGGAAGCGGAGACGCCCACATCCAATCAACTACCACGCATCAACCGAGGCCGCAGGCTTTGGGGGCCCGCGGAGCTTCGCGCTTGACCCTTTGACTTCGCCTCGAAGCCAAGCCCGAGCGCGCCTTGGGCCCGGGGTCTACTGTCGGCGTCCTGGGAATGGGGGTCCCCAGACTTGCCCGCCTGCAGCCCACGCCGTGGCTAGGCTAGCAGGTCTGTGCGGCCCATCTTCATCGACAAGGCATTCAAGACACTCACGAGGGGCCAAGCCTCGCGAGGCGGAAGACGCAAGACCTCCTCTGGAGCGGCCTCGCCAGGCAGGCTCGCGAGGGGCGGAGAGATCAATGCAGGGCAAACCTAGCGAGGTCCTCATGAGGTGAGCCATGACGATCGAGACCAGGCGGGTGCCAAGTGGGCGCCAGCGCGCGCAGTGTCCTTGTTTCCTCTTTGGTACCAAGGGGGCAAGTGCAGGCGCAAAGTACCGAGCCATCAGGAAAAGGTTTCCATATTGGTGCAACAAGACCAAGACCAAAAGAACGACAGGACGGAGGTCACCATGGAGCCCAAGGCCGCGTCACCACCAGAGCCTTTGGCAGGCGAAGACCACCTTTTGTCAGGATAACTTGTACTAGTTGTCCCCTTTCGAATTGGCAGTTGTTGGCTCCCTTCCCGCTCAATATTTGGGGAGAGGACCAGGGGCTATATAAGTAGAACTAGCCACTACATTGAGGGGGGCCTAATGACAAGGAAGGGGACGAGAGACAAGTGAGGATCAGCCTCATCACAAGTCCGCAAAACACAAGAACTCCTCAACCTCAGGAGGCAGTTCTTCCTCTTGTAACTCTTCTTCATCAGCCCAAGAGGCAATCCACCACCACCACACTGGAGTAGGGTATTACACCACGATGGTGGCCCGGACCAGTATAAATCTTGTGTCTTTCTGTGTTGTGAGTTTGTTGAGTTCGTCTGTGAGATCTTAGAGAGCTAGGGCGTGGATCGATAGGGAGAAAGCCTTCACGCGCACCCCAGTGTTCGAACCTCAAGGGTTTGCTGGAACCCGAGATCCGACAAGCCTAGCTAGCTAACTAAACATAGGCCCTTATAGTGAGATAATAAGACAAGCTACTCCTCATCGCCGGAGATATCGATGATGATTGGCTCCTTGGAATTGGAAGAGGGCGAGGCCTCCACATCGTGGGTGCCCTCCTCGTACTGGTAAGTTGCTTGAGCCGCTCCGGACACCTACCTGATGGGTCTCGAGTTGAGGTTAGCATGGGCATGCTAAGAAAACGTCGCATAGTCTTCGTCGAAGGCATCGATGGTGGCCTCAAGAAAATGCCATGAACCGTCGTTTAAAGCAACCAACCGCGTGGTGGCATCAGCACGTGTGGGTGTGCTGTGGATCGACATGAATGGCAGCCATAGCGACCTCATCTGCGCGTGCGGACGCGATTTGCTTTTCCATTGACAAAAGCTCCTGGAGTGCCTGGCTATACTGCATGCACCATGGCTTAGGGCAGCGCTTATTTGGAGGATGGGTCGGTGAGTTGGGTGGAAGGTGTCGTGCCGATGGTCGGGGCATGTGGGGTCTAGAAGGAGGAGGGTGGGGGTTGGGTGTGGATTACCTGCCAAGATTGAAGAGCCCGAGCAACGTGAAGGAGGGTCGTCGGCGAGGAGGCGGCGCTCCAAGCAATCAGTGAGGGTTTGAACTTGGAAAGGAAAGCCGTAAATTTTGGGTCAGGGCAGCGAAAAACTAGCGCGCAAACTATCATTAGACACGGGCCCTTATTCAGCATTGTGTACGATATGTGAACATCACAAACAATTCATATAGCTTACCCTGTGTGTGATGAGTTTGAAATGCAAATTTTGGTCTGAATTTTCCTGGTTTCAGTGGTCATCCAGGTCATTGCATAATTAGGGTACGCACCAGAACCTACAGCACACCCACACTTCTTAATCAAGCAAGTTTAGCAATTAAATAGAGCTTGGTGACCTAAACATTACTCTAAAAAATTAAAGACCGATGCTCTAAACAAAGAGTACTACTCTGGCGAGTGCTCGTCGATCTCCACCGCCTCCTCCATCTACAGCTCGCACCCGACGATCTCATGGGGAAGGGGCTCCATAGCATCCATCCCACCATACTCGGCAAGCATCTTGCCATCCGCGTCCGCGTTCTCTTTGGAAAAGACCACCGCGAGCTGGGCGTGGGCAACTGCGGTCTAGGTTTGGACAGGCTCCATCATGGAAAGTATGCCACGAACGAAGGAACGACTCCTCGAACACTCCCGACGATTGCCAACTCTTCGACCATGGGTTGCCGACTATTGTTAAAGAAGCTTTGTGTGATTTGTGCGGTGACCGCCAGGAGCTGGGCGTGCACGGCCTCGACATAGTCGTGGGCGGTCTCAACATGGTTGTGGGCGGCCTCCATCAGGGCTAAGGCCGCCCCTGTGGGATGGACAGCTCTTGTGCCGCTCTCGCCAGTTGCTATCCCCGTCGAAGATGTTTTTGCCGCCACCTAAACAGCAACATCGGTAATCTGGGCTGCCTTGGTTGCCTAGTCGTACATTGCGGCGACGCTCATGCAAGTTGTTAGCACGCTCATGGCGTCTGCGGCCGCGCTCTCACCGGAGTGGGCCGCCGAAGTTGCCCTTACGACGCGGGTCCATGCTCCCATCTTTGATCGAAGATGATTGAATAGTGAAATGATATTTGGGGAGCGAGCTAGTGTGCTTGACGCGCCGACTGTGGACTGTAGCCAACGCACCTTCTCACGCAAGCCATATACTACTCCAATGGTGCTCCCAACATATTTTGTACTGCATCTCAGACAGTTGGTGATAATAGACTATGTGTGATCTACTTGATTTTTCAGCTTGATATGGATCTTGGCTAAATTTATAAGCGAAGAATGCACGCAAAGTATTAAAGGTGCTTGAGTTGTCCTCCCATCGGTGTGGTCCTCGGTTTCGGAAATGACATATTGAATTGGTATCTTTTGCATACAAAAAATTCTTTGTTTGACCGCATCCCGCTCGATTCGCAGATTGGCCTGACTTGCAATTCACTTTTGACTAAATACATGATGGGATCACAGTGGCAAAGGAGGGTTTTTGAATTGCTAGAACTTTTATCTAAAGTGAACATGCAACTATAGGTGTGTCGTCAAAAAAATTGGAATTATTCAGGGTTCGTTTTTACATTTTTATACATTAACCGAGTTTTCTAGGCTTTATATGTGCATAATTGAAATTTGAACTACATGCACATGCTTGAGTACAGAAAACTGGGTTGAAAAATCATATGTGTGTCCTTGCATGCATGATTAGGTCCCATGCAAGGAATGGGAATGGACTTCGAATACCTCGGCACTGTGGATCGCCGGCAAACGTTCAGATACTTGGTTTTGAAATTCTAATAAATCCAAAACTTGTCTGAAATTCATGAAAGTTGGCATGCTATCACGGAATGTCAACAACATGTTGTGGTAAAAAAATGTCACATTTGGGGCAGGTTTTGGTATAAGTTTCTCACAAACTAGAGCTTCTGACAAGAAGCCTCATGGTTCCGATATGGAATGTGTCACATTTGTGGACGAAACAATATTCACTGCCTCTTCTTGCTTTCAAATTTTTTCTAGTGTCAACGTAGAAGAACGTGAGTGTTGTGTTAAATTTTGCAATTTTTGGGGTTCGTTTGGACATTTTTATACATTAGCTGAGTTTTCTAGGAATTTTATGTGCATAATTCAAATTTAAACTACATGCACATGTTCTACTACAAAAAATGGGTTGAAAAATCAAATGTGTGTCCTTAGGTGCACGCTTAGGTCCCATGCAAGAGATGGGAATGAATTTCAAAAACCTCGGTAGCGTCGCTCGACCACAAACATTGAGATACATGGTGTTTAAATTCTAGTAAATCCAAAACTCGTCTGAAATTCATGAAACTTGGCATGTTGTCATGGAACAATACCAATACGGGATGGTAAAAAAATTGTCCCATTTGGGGCAGGTCTTGGTATAATCTTCTCACGAACCAGAGCTTCTCATAAGAAGCATCATGGTTCCGGTAGGGAACGTGTCACATTTGTGGATGAAATGATATTTGTTGCTTCTTCTTGCTTTCAAATTTTTTCTAGCAGTGACATAGATCAACAGGAGTGTCGTGTTAAAATTTGAAAATTTTCGAGTTTGTTTAGACATTTTTATACATTAACTGAGTTTTCTAGGCATTTATGTGCATAATTCAAATTTGAACTACAAGCCCATGCTCTAGTGCATAAAAATGGGTTGAAAAACCAAATGTGTGTCCTTGGTTGCCTTCTTAGGTCCATGCAAGAAATGGGAACGAATTGCAAACACCTCGTCACCGTCGCTCGGCCGTAAACATTGAGATACATGGTTTTTAAATTCCATTAAATCCAGAACTCATCTGAAATTCATAAAACTTGACATTACATCATGGAACGACATCAACATGCTATGGTAAAAAATTGTCCCATTTGTGGCAGGGTTCGGTATAAGCTTCTCACGAACCAGAGCATCTCATAACAAGCCTCATGGTTCCGGTAGGGAACTTGTTACCTTAATTAGTGGATGAAAGTATATTCATTGCCAATTCTTACATTCAATTTCTTTTCTAATGGCAACATAGACCAACAGAAATGTCGTGTTAAAATTTGGAATGTTTCTGGGTTTGTTTGGACATTTTATACATTAACTGAGTTTTCTTGTCATTTTATGTGAATACTTCAAATTTTAACTACATGTACATGCTCCAATGCTGAAAAATGGTTGAAAAATCAAATGTGTGTCCTTGGGTGCATGCTTAGGTCCCATGCAAGAAATGGTTATGAATTTCAAATACCTCCAGACCGTCTCTTGCGGGTAAACGTTGAGATACTTTGTTTTTAAAATCAAGTAAATCCAAAACTCGTCTAAAATTCATGAATTTGGCATGCTATCATGGAATGGAACCAACATGTTGTGGTGATTTTTTCCCATTTGGGGCAGGTTTTGGTATACACTTCTCACAAACGAAAGCTTCTCACAAGAAGCCTCATGGTTCTGGTAGGGAACGTGTGTCACCTTTCTGGACGAAAAGACATTCGTTGCCTCTTCTTGGCTTGATTTTTTTATAGATATAACATAGACCAACATGAGTGTTATGTTTAAATTTGGATTTATTCAGGGTTCATTTGTACATTTTTATACATTAACCGAGTTTTCTAGCCATTTTATGTGGATAATTCAAATTTGAACTACAGGCACATGCTCTACTGTAGCAAATTGGGTTGAAAAATCATATGTGTGTCCTTGCATGCATGCTTTGGTCCCACGCAAGAAATGGGAATGAACTTCAAACACCTAGTAAATCCAAAACTCGTCTGAAAATCATGAAACTTGGCATGCTTTCATGGAATGGCACCAACATGCTGTGGTATTTTTCGTGTCCAATTTGAGAGAAGGCACACGAATCAATAGCCAGCAAAGGCATTTTGAAATAAATAGCTACCATGTTATCATCTCAAACGTCTGTATAATTTAAATCATGGGTGTTCTGCTAACCATTCACGTGATGCCACATGTCACACTTTTAAAGGCTAGGAGGTGCCATGCGGATAGCTACTTGAGTAGACGGGAGGCGTGCAAGCACAATCCACTGTGCAGGCTAGCCGGGAGGCGTGCAAGCTATCCTCCAATGTGTAGGCTCATCGGGAAGCGTGTGAGTTGTACGCTGTGCAAGCTCACTCGGAAGTGAGCCCTTTCACTTCCATGGCCGCCCGCCTTGCTCCCAACCTCTCCATTAATGGCGTTGTAGCCAATGTTTAATACAGGCGGCCTTACTCTTCGCCTCCTATCCCCCCGCCCCCTACAGGCCTCCACCAATGCCATGGCTCAAAAGGATCATCTGACACTAGTTTTCCAGTTTGGTGAAATCAACTCTGAGCCAGACGAGATAGAAAATAAGGAGGAATGGGGCCTCATGGACATGGCCATGAACGAGCTGACTGCGGTGGATGCTGGCCCCGCGCCCGTCCCAGCTCCCATCCCGGCGCCCGTCCCAGCTCCCATCCCGGTGTCCGCGCTAGCGACCATTCCTATAGCATTGACGGGCTGGTCGCCGAGCACTATCATAGTGTTGGAAGCTGCATGCATCAGCGAGGTCCCTGTCGACCCGCGCGAGTTCGTGTACATGCAAGCGACAACGCCCCCGACCATGCATGTGCGTTTGCCTGCACCCTCCGCGCCCATGCACCCCCCTCAGCATCATGGGACACCGCTGTCGGCTGCTACATTGCAGCGCCGCGAGTTGCTGTCCTCCCGTGCCCCGCCCGTCGATCATGCGACAACGTGGTCTTTGATTTCCATGTGAAGAACATTCTGTGCTGGCTTGAAGACTTCAACAATGGCGTCCTAGAGGACGACAATGACAACACCAGCGTGGCACGCCATCTCCGCCGCCGCCACAATTAGTTTTTTTGGGTTTAATACTGTATCTCGATCATATGAATATAAAGTCACAGTGTGACTGAATGAAACCTATGGTTTGAACAAACTTGCGTTTTTTTCTCTGAATGTACAGACTTATCAAATGATTTAAAAAATCATCAATGGTTTTTAAATTTAAAACACTCATCGCAAATGTTTTAGATAGAACACCCATATGCAAACCGAGAGCTTCCCCTGTAAGCCAAGGGAGAATGTGCCGCGTAGGATTTGTGTATCTATTCATCGCAAACATTTTAGATAGAACACCTGTATGCAAAGCGAGAGCTATGGTCCCTCCCCAGTAAGCCCAGGGAAAATTTGCTACGTAGGATTTGTGTGTCTCTTCGTCACAAACAATTCAGAATGAACACGGTATGCAAAGTGAGAGCTATGGTTCCTTCACCACTAAGCCAAGTGAAAATCTAGCGCGCAGGATTTGTACATCCCTCTAATGCAAACGATTTTTTCTGATGACCCGTGTGCAACCACGTACAGACAATTTGGTATGATTTGCATCTGTCATATTGGGTATATTGCCATTGGTCAAACTTGAAAGATTGGCATTTGTCGATCTAGTAACATTGCCCTTTGTCAACCTTGTAACGCTGGCATTTGTCAAAATTTGTAGCTAAAAATCACTAGAACTATCTAATTTTGCAACTGAAATTCAGTAAGCACAGATTTCATTCATAGATTAAGCAGTCGTTCTTTATACAAACAGTTCAACTCAACAGCTGAACTGACCAAACTTTTCCCCAATTGTTGCCAACCACGTACTAAAATAGCTAGTTCAACTATATATACTAGCTAATTTTAAGTATGTAGTATAGTTCAGCCATATCTATAGTTAGATGAATTGAACAAAATAGCCCCTAAATACTACTACAACTCCGCAGGGGCTTTGCAGTACTTCTAGCAGCCTCTCATTTACCGAGCGTGCTTAGTTAGTGGTAGAGGAGGAGGAGCCTATCGACGAGCTAGACAACTGGAATCCGGTGCCTACCGCTGCTGCACCTTTAGCGACGCTCACTTCGAACACCCTCTTCCGCTCCAGAAGACCCCTCTCAAAGCGGCAGGACTCTGCGTAGACCTCCTCATTCGACACCTCTGTCGCTGCATGTACTGTGGCCACAACGGCGGTAAGACTCTTTGCATGCTCGACGAGGCGCTCCTCCTCCCACAGGAACTCGATGTAGCGCGCAAGGTCGCTGACGCACATGTGGGGCTCCACTACCAACTCCCGCCATCAGGAGGCGGTGGTGGAGCGGGTGATCACCCCGGCGGTCAGCGATGGGGTGGCGGCCATGGCGGCCAATGGTGAGGTGGTGGCCATGACGACCACCTCCTGCCTTCGGGCCGCGGCGGTGGAGCGGGTGATGGCCAGGTGGCCGATAGTGGGGTGGCAGCCACGACGGCACCTCCTGCCTTAAGGCCGCGGTGGCAGAGTGGGCAATGGGCTTGGCTTTTGATGTTGGTGTGGCGGCCACGGCAGTAAAAGATGGGGTGGCGACAACGGCGGCCATCAACATCTGCCGATGGGCAGTGGCGGCGGAGCATGTCGTGGGTGTTGTGCGCACACCCAACAGGGATGCCACATTCACTACACTATGCCATGGATTCCGCCGCCTCCGTGGTCTAGTCTCCCAGGTGGCTATCCTCTGATGACGGCAGATTGACTGAGCAACAAGGATGGACCGGTGCCATTGGAGATTGTGGGAAAAGCAGACAAGATAAGCTACTAGGAGGGAGGGGAAATTACGACAGAGGACTCGCTGGCCATGAGGGTTTATATAGCAGGCCAGTAAGCATTGGGATTTTGGGGCATTTCGCCGAGTTGGGCAGGAAGCTTGCGCGGCCATGCGCAGGAACCTATGCAGTTGCGTGGGAACAGGCTCATCGATGATTCATTGGCACCATTTTGAGCCACCGTTCAGCCAAAAGAACGCTTATGCGGTGCTCAAGTTTGCACTCGAAGGCGTCTGCGGTAGCGGGGTGACAAGACATGCAAGAGGAGGACAAAACGACACGTACAGATACGGTTAATAAAAAAACATTTGCGATTTAATTACCCACAGCCTCCGTCTTGGTTTGTAAGTCCTCTTTGTATTTTTGTGCCAAATTTTGACTAGAGATTTAACTAATAAAATATGAATGCATGTAACCAAAGATTATATCACTTGATTCTTATTTGAACATAGTTTCCAATTATATTATTTTTTATAACATGCATTATCATTTTGTTAGTCAAATTTAAGGTCAAATTTGGCACAGAATATAAAGGCAACTAATAAACCAGGACGGAGGTAGTAGCACACGGGCTCTCTCTACGCAACGTTGTGAATGATTGTTCGACCACCATGTGATGTGGAACGCGACATAGTTTGACATCATACCGCTGGCTCACAATTATCAGCCGGCTTGTGGACTGTGGGTTCAACTACTCCACGCATGTGGTTGCTTGCGGTTGAGGCGACCGTGGGTCGCTCTGCTCCCGTCCCTCCGTGCGTGCTTTGCCCTCGCATCCGTCCACATTCTTTGCCCACGTCCCTCCATGCACACTGCCAGTGTTTGGGGCCAGCGCATGATCATGTATGTTTGTGCTGCCATTATGCATGTGCTTGCGCTGGGAACGATGCCACGATGCAGTTACCCGCTACAACAATTGCCATGCAGATGTGCTGAGAATCCAGGCTGCCCGACCCCCATTTATTCCAGCAAACATTTACCTTAATCTCTCGCACCACATGACACAATAAGCACACCTATGATGACAGATACAGAGAGGATATCCAACGGCTCCAATGGCGCTCCCCGTGGATCCAATGGCGCTCCCAACAGCTGACGATGACAACGAGCGGCAATTCCCCACACATCACATAGTGGACACCCACGTGGGGGGCAGGACCTCTTGATGGTGTACATGAATGAGCTGGTCTTGGTGGCGAGATCCATCCAAACTATGGAGCAGTTGCTTGCTGAGGACAAGTATCAAGTGGTCGTCTTTGACCTTGAGTTCACCGGTGGTCGTGCCAAGCATGATCAGAAGGTTGCCATCGCCAAGTTGTGCATGCGCCATGACGTCCTCGTCTACCACTACCACCTAGCCACAAGGCATTGTGAGCATTTCGCCTAGTTTATCAACAACCTTGACTACAGTTTTGCTACTGTGTATACCACCAATGACCTAAAATCACTTGAGGTTTCGGGCTTGTCCTGCCGGAATCTTGTCAAAATCCATGACCACTACAAGGTCTGGGGCAGCACCAAGAACAATTAGAACTTTCTGTTTGACCTCGCTTCTTCCATCATCGACCCCTACTACATGAAGATGAAGGATGAGAGAAAGAAGGACAAGATCGCCTGGCATAGTGCCTGCGAGCAGAGACTGGATGAAGAACACGTCAAGTATGCGGCCAAGCACGCGTACACAAGCTACGAGATGTATAAGAGGATTGTTGACATGAGGAAGTGCCTTTGTCCTTCCCCAGATGAGGGATCAAGCTGCAGAGTAGTGGTGGTAGCGTCACAAGAAGTAGATGATTAGATGATCATTTCTCCTAGTTTAGAATGCATGTAATTGTATATTGAGGTGTGTGCGAATGATTTCTATAGTCATTTATGTAATTGGATGTTTATTTTGGTTATATATGTTGTTCTCCTATAGACAGAGAAAATCACATCGCATACGGTGTAAACTAGGGAACCCGCCGGTGAGGATTTCATCAATTGCTAACAATTGTATACCAGGAAGCGTTTGCCGACAACACACACGGCTTATTAGCAGCAATCGTTCGTGTTACTCTAGGTCTTCGCACACATTTCTGATTACGGACCTATTTGTCACGTATCACGCACATCTTGTTTAGTTGAACCGTTTATGTTGTCTTGGCTCATTGCAAACAGTTCATTCGAGTGAACTGTATGCCCTCTATTGCACACACCTTGATCGGACTGACTGTTTCTGTTGTGTTGCCTAATCATAGACAATTCATCTGAGTGAACTATATGCCGTATATCACACACACCCTCATATGGCTAACCATTTCTATTGTTATGCTTTTCGCAGACAGTTCTTATGGACCAACCGTATGCCACATATCGTACATGCAACTTTGATCTGAATTGTGTTTGATGTGTGCACCATCGCAAAGAGTTCGTATCATTTTTTACGGTTCTTACACCAGCGATTGTGATTAATGCATCACACATAGTTTCGTCGAAGGGTCTCTGATTGTACTGTCGCATTAGGACCATCCTGCAGTAGTGATGCTTTCTACTCCATAACTTATGTTTGCATGTCTCTATATTAAGAAACTCTTCCATGCTTTCCCAGAAAGCAAGTGTTGTCTAGATTAAATGAAATAAAGTGTTGGAATGTTGTTTCTATCTTCTAGATCAGAAACTTTTTGTTTATTATCTTTACTTCACTAACACTTGCACTATAACCATGGCACCACTATATCTATGATAAGTTTTCAGGTCAAGAAGCGGATGGCAATCTAGGCATACCGATCGTAAGTGAACCAAAACCTTCTCGTTATTTCGGTTTAAACAACCGATTTCCTTATGCTACGAATTTCTCTCGATGTTTCACGAGGACGATCAAATTTAATCTTGGGGGAGTTGATGAGTGATATTTTTACACTCAATTAAACCTTGTTTAAACCGAGATATTTCATTAAAACAAAGTTCTTCACTCTAATATTTCCCCTAATGACTAATGAATGCAAATGATTCCACAAATCCTCTCTTTGATATTTTTCTGTAGGAAATGGGCTAAAAAGGGAAGAAATCACATGGGAGAAGGTAAATGAAGGAAAATAGAGAAGAAATAAAACACCAGTAGGCATCGGAAGGCCACCCGAGCCAAAGACGATGTTCCATGCGCCCACATGCGCTTGCATGAGCGGTCGTTTAGCATGGAAACCGAGGCGGGTCATCCACCTAAACAACTTTTATTAAGAGGACCCATCGAACTATAATCAAAGGGGGAAGAGGAGGAGAGTCGAGCACAACCACAACCTATTCATCATCATCTTTATCCACAAACCCTAGCCACCACCATTTTCACCTTCATAGCCATCTCCACCACCATAGTGCTCTCTCATCTAGTTCATACTTGTAATTGTGCATCGCACAAGGCATGCATTGTAAGACATATTGCAATCGATCAATCTCAAGACGTTTTCTTCAATGATTTTTTCTTGCATCTGATCTCCATGTGTGAGTAGTTCGGCAAGGTATGGGGTGAGGCATGAGCCTTGCACCCCTAGGTATTGGGTGAAGGTATCAATGGAAGTCTTTGACACAATGTCTCGTATGTGTGAATTTTTCGTGAAGAGTCTCTTCTCTTGTCCATGATCTTCATCCCTATAGGTACCCAGGATCATGGAGATTGAGCACCAGTGATGGTAGGAGCAAGAGGACCATGAAGTTTTATACCAAACTCCGGTGATAGTAAGGTTTAGTAGGGTAACACGGATCATATGCTTGGGGATTCATGAGGAGTAGTCATTGAACTCCCAAAGCTTTTGTCTTATATTAGTATCTTAATTATCGGGGCAACCCTGCGAGACGGATAGGGCCTTCTGCAAGACAACATATTCTTTATGCAGGACTCGAGCGAGTCGATATGTTATTTGGACACATCCCCCACTCGGAATGAACAAAGCACCTCTTGATGGGTGTCATCCCGAGCAGAAACTAATATCATTTTTTATCCCAACACTAATACATGGTTGTAAGAATTAAGACCTCATTCCCTTACCCTTATTTTTATTATAAGTGTTTGAATCACGGTTTTCTTGCTAATCTGGTCAAAAGCTAGATGTGAAACTTTGGCAAAAGCTTGCCGAAGACCATCTAGCGATGTCCTGGACTTGGGGGTACTCACCCAATCGGCCCATAGTCCGCGGGTTGGGCCAGTGGGCCCACATTATCATTAAGGGAGACTCCGGAAGCTGCAAGCCTAGATGAGATCAAGATTGTGCCTGCCGAAGACTTGACGTATACTCCAAGATATCTCCCACCATCTCCATGCGATCCTCTGGATACTGACCATGTAATCCTAGATGCCCTACTTGGCGTGTATATAAGCCAAAGGGTTTAGCCGATAGAGGGGACCGAACGACAACTTCATTCACCTGGCCCTACAGGTAGAACACAACTTACGATCTCGAGGTAGATCAACTCTGTACTTCATACATCTCCATCAATATAAAGAAGAGCAGGAAATAGGATTTTACCTCCATCAAGAGGGCCCGAACCTGGGTAAACATTTTCTCCCCTGTTCCTGTTACCACCGACCTGAGATCACAAGTCGAGACCCCCTACCCCGTGGTAATCCAGATTTCATACCAACACTAGTGTGTTTATTGAGAGTACCGTTGTGTGATCACCAGAAGGACCGAAGGCTCATCTACTAATCAACTACGGCACCGGCCATGGGAACGTTGACGTCCCTGGCCTTCTTTTTGTGTTCGGTAGCATGATCTTTTGTGTCGACTCAGCAGGCCATTTGGCTTCCATCGAGAACTATGCTCTAGGTTAGATCATAACTATTGGAGGCCTAGAATATATGGCAGACTCCCGTGGCGAGCTTGTCCTATCAGGCTGGATGGTTGGCTAGGTTGAGGGTCTATCAGACAGTGGAGGCTAGACTCCGGAACCGATGTCCTTCGAAGATGTCGTACCACTATCCTTGGTCCCACCAGAGTAACCTAACATGATCTCTTCTTGACTCCTGGCTAGGATGCTTGTCCAACCCCATCTCAGAAACTATGTCGGATTTAGAATAGACCCCAATGCGGGATTTGGAATTCACCTCGGATCCTCGCCGCGCTGAAAACTTGCCGAGTTATATGCTGGGCGTACTGCGATTTAGCCCCACCTAAAGCCAGGCCATGAACTTCGAGGAGTTATCACACTTGAACTAGATGCTTGACTGTATCCGGAGCCTATTAATCTTAGATGGCAAGATCCCCATTTATGACAAGATCGGACATAAAGCCGATGATCGGGAAATTTACATCCCACCCATCTAGTCACCATGGTCGACGACTTAACCGATGTGCTAGACTACGACGAGGCCACTGACATGGATAAAGATGTGGAAGGCCCTACGGAAAACAACCTGCCATTGGTAAACACTGGCAGGTGGACCGCAACATCTACTTAAGATGTATACATGGTTGACACTCATAGAAACCCATCCAAGCATCGACGCAGACGCGTACGAGGCACCACCGGGGACCCCAGCGGGAACAACGCCACCGCCGATAACGGTGGCACGCAGCAGGCGAGGCTGACGACCCAGGGGAGGATCTTCAAGCTTCCCTAGAACGTCACGCCACCCCTGAAGGAATCCCTGAGGACCTAGACCCCAATGACCTCTTTGAAGGGCTGACGATAATTACATGCTGGAATCCTAGGAAGATGGGAGCCTCAGTACCGAGGACTTTATAGTTCTTGAAGACCCTGTCGAGCAAGAACGCTTTCGGCAGCGCCTCATCGCCACTGAGCGAAGCATGAAGCAGAAGCAGCAACAATTGCATGCCATTGAAGATACACTAAACGACAAGTGGGTCAAAATACTCTCGGTTGAAGAACATCTTGAAGAACGAGGTCATAGCGCACCTAAGTCTTATCGACCCAGGCGTCTGCTGCTTGAGTTCGCTGATGAACTAATTGCCAGCATGCCAGACCGACCTCCCAGACGGTGTGATAGGCCAGTGCGGGGAAATTTCCACACCCAACTAGCTACATGCCGTCACGGCAAGGACCCTGTTGATTACTTAAACCCTCACGATGTTTGACATCAGATAGAGGAAAACCGGGCGCTGCCTTAGTCCATCTACGTATCAAGAAGGCGCGAACCCGCAGGACTTGACGACTATGATGCCTGGATGGACAGAAGCGGCGGAGCATAGGGCCAAGCCTATGCACGGATTTCCCCCAATATCTGGCACGATACTACTCAGAACTGAGGCTCCACTCACCCAATCTGTTTCATAGACAGGGTACGGAACACCAGTTCCCAGACGGGTTCATACCCATCAACTTAGAATCATATGATGCACAACTGATCCAGCTGTATGGATCGAGGATTTCCCCCTACATATACAAATGGCTAATGGAGATGACCAAATGCCATCAAGTATCTGCTGCTCAAGTTAAAAGGGCCAGCAAGGCATAGGCTAAATAGCCTGCCTCCTCACTCCATCGGGAGCTGGGAAGCCCTCGAGGATGCCTTGAGGAGCAATTTCCAGGGAACCTAAGTCCGACCTCCAGATGCCAATGACCTCAGCCACGTCATCCAGCAATCTGGCGAATCAGCTCAGAAGTTTTAGAATAAGTTCCTCACTAAAAAGAACCAAATTGTAGATTTTTCTAACACCAAGGCCACCGCGACATTCAAAAATAACATTCGAGATAAATGGCTCGCCCGACAGTTTTTGCAGGATAAGCCGAGGACCATGGTAGTCCTCACCTTGCGCATGACCCGCTTTTGCGCCAAAGAGGATGGTTGACTGGCCCGCAGTACTCACAATGGTGAGGCGGGCACCTCGGAGACTCGTGACACCAATGGCAAGCCGAAGCCTAATAAAAAATAAGCGCAGGCATAGAAATGGCGGAAGCGATGCAGAGGACGCCATAGTTAATGCAGGGTTCAACAGACCTAGATTCGGACTAAAAAGGAAGCCCTTTAAAGGTAACAAGTACGGACCTAGCCAGCTAGACAAGATCCTTGGCAGGCCGTGCCAAATCCATGGTACCTCGGACAAACCAGCAAACCACACTAACATAAATTGCTGGGTCTTCAAACAAGCTGGCAAACTGGTGACATAAGGGAATAGTAAAGCCCAGCCTCGCGGTCAGGACGAGGATGATCCTCAGTGGCCAAATAATGGAGGACAGAAGTAGTTTCCTCACGAGCTAATGGACGTAAACATGATCTACATCACCCACATCCCCAAGCGGGAGAGGAAACGCACACTCCGGGACGTCTAGGCATTGGAGCCCATCGCCCTGAAGTTCAATCCGTGGTCAGCTTACTCGATCACATTTGACATTTCGACCAGCATCAGGCACGGCGGATTGGCTGCGTTGGTCCTTGACCCGTTCGTCTATGACTTTCATCTGATGTGCATTATCATGGACGGAGGTAGCAGCGTCAATTTAATTTATGCTGACATGATCAAAAAGATGGGCATCGATGAAATCGAAACAAGCCCAACACCACCACCTTTGAAGGTGTGATAGCAGGCATCGAGGCTCGCTGCATGGGGACTATGCACTGGAGGTGGTCTTCGGTTCACCCGAGAACTTCAGGAGCGAGGAATTAATCTTCAACATTGTACCCTTTTGTAAGGGATACCACGCGCTTCTAGGGTGCACTTCGTTTGCTCGCATCAATGCAGTCCCACATTATGCTCACCTCAAGCTTAAAATCCCTTGACCAAATGGTGTTTTTACAGTCAATGGCAAAACCGAATGCTCTCTCTAGATGGCGGAGCAGACCGCGGCATTCACAACCGAGGTGCAGGCATCCGAGGACGCAGCTCATGCGCGCAAGCACACCCAGTTCATCGAAGCATACGCAGGCCACGCCAGCCGACCTTGGGTAGGCACTCCCCAACATAAATAGGGGTATGGGCTCCTTGCGCACCTCCCCTGGAAGGGGCATTACGTCCCCAGGGTGCATCAGTTTGCACTCAAAATTCCCTAGGCTGCCGAGCAAAAACAATGGAAACATCGGGATCGGCTAGACCGAGCAACGACACACTTCGGGCTTGCACATACGCAAGGTTCTATCAAATAACTAGCCAATAATTGCATTCCCACGTGGCTTTAACCACCCAAATGGAAGACACATACCTCTTTAAAGGACTCGACGGATGATATCATCAAGCTCGTGAACGTCCCTGGCTCCAAGCAGCACATATCAGCTTCGCCGTCGACAAAGATGGGCTGGTAAATAGCACAGAGACGCAGACATGCAGTGTATCTTCTCGAAGCTCTTTTTCAATTTACTCCTTACCTTTTCTTTACATTCCTCGCAGTGTACGGCTTGACCATATGAAATAAAGAAATTGCGCCCCACAAGGTTCTTTAGCATTTCCTTATAATTACTGCCTATGAACATAAAACAACACGCTATGTGATACGTCTCCAACGTATCTATAATTTTTGATGCATTCATGCCATGTTTATAATATTCTTACATGATTTTGGTATGATTTGGTTAGGACTAACCCGGACTGGCACCGTTTTCAGCAGAACTACCGTGGTGTTCTTTTTGTGCAGAAATAAAAGTTTCGGAATGCGCTAAAAATCAACGGAGATTTTTTCTGGAAAATGTAAAAAATACTGGAACGAAGAGCTGCCGGAGGGGAGTCTCGTGCGCCCCACGAGGGTGGAGGGTGCACCCACCAGCCTCGTGGACTCCCTGTGGGGCCCCCTGACTTGTTCTCGACGCCAACCTCTCCTATAAATCCCCAAACTTCCAGAACTTAACTTAGATCGGGAGTTCCGCCGCGCAAGGCTCTGTAGCCACTAAAAACCAATCGGGACCCTGTTCCGGCACCCTGTCGGAGGGGCGAATCATCACCGGTGGCCATCTTCATCATCCCGGCACTCTCCGTGATGAGGAGGGAGTAGTTCACCCTCAAGGCTGAGGGTATGTACCAGTAGCTATGTGTTTGATCTCTCTCTCTCTCGTGTTCTTGATATGGCACGATCTTGATGTACCGCGAGATTTGCTATTATAGTTGGATCTTATGATGTTTCTCCCCCTCTATCTCCTTGTGATGAATTGAGTTTTCCCTTTGAAGTTATCTTATTAGATTGAGTCTTTAAGGATTTGAGAACACTTGATGTATGTCTTGCATGTGCTTATCTATGGTGACAATGGGATATTCATGTGATCCACTTGATGTATGTTTTGGTGATTAACTTGCGAGTTCTGTGACCTTGTGAACTTATGCATAGGGGCTGGCACATGTTTTCGTCTAGACTCTCAAGTAAAAACTTTGGGGCACTCTTTGAAGTTCTTTGTGTTGGTTGAATAGATGAATCTGAGATTGTGTGATGCATATCCTTTAATCATACCTGCAGATACTTGAGGTGACATTGGAGTATCTAGGTGACATTTGGGTTTTGGTTGATTTGTGTCTTAAGGAGTTATTTTACTACGAACTCTAGGGTTGTTTGTGACACTTATAGGAATAGCCCAATGGATTTATCAGAAAGAATAACTTTGAGGTGGTTTCGTACCCTACAATAATCTCTTTGTTTGTTCTCCGCTACTAGTGACTTTGGAGTGACTCTTTGTTGCATGTTGAGGGATTGTTATATGATCTAATTATGTTATTATTGTTGAGAGAACTTGCACTAGTGAAAGTATGAACCCTAGGCCTTGTTTCGAAGCATTGCAATACCATTCGTGCTCACTTTTATCATTAGTTACCTTGCTGTTTTTATATTTTTCAGATTACAAAAACCTATATCTGCCATCCATATTGCACTTGTATCACCATCTCTTCGCTGAACTAGTGCACCTATACAATTTACCATTGTATTGGGTGTGTTGGCGACACAAGAGACTCTTTGTTATTTGGTTGCAGGGTTTTTTGAGAGAGACCATCTTCATCCTACGCCTCCCACGGATTGATAAACCTTAGGTCATCCACTTGAGGGAAATTTGCTACTGTCCTACAAACCTCTGCATTTGGAGGCCCAACAATGTTTACAGGAAGAAGGTTGCGTAGTAGACATCACTATGATATAATGGGCTTCGGTTTTTAATCGCATGCCCTGATTATAAGTCTGAAGTAGTTGGCGCCTCGGTAGTTTGAATTATATGAATCGGTGTCGAACCTAGATTTTGGTCAATAGTTGGTTGCCCGGCTCCTATGTGTACCCCTTACGTTTCCGACCAATTCTGCTAAGGGCATAATGGGAGAACTAAGGCGATAGTGTGGCCAGCTCGCATGGCAGAGTGCCTCAGTGGAGAATGCCAAAAACTAACTGTCTTTGTAAGTGTAAATTGATCGGCTATCCGAGGACCGCGTTAAGCGACGTGTCGTTAGCGACCACCCGTATTAAATGAAGGGCTCCTTCCTCACATTGTTGAAGTGGCTAGTGGCATAGGCCTCATGTTTTAGGGTGAAACCCTAAGATGGATCTTTTCACAGTTGGAGGGTGAAAGGGAGATGAAAACTAGGAACACAAAGAGGAAATCAATCCAATAATATCCAATTACACATCCACTAGAATAGCAAAGACAAGATACACAAGTTCACAAACACAATCAAAGGAAAGATATAATCATAGAGTTCTTCTCACTCCTGAAGTGGTGAGGTCTTGAGGATAGTCTTCTCCTTGTGGAGGTCTTGAAACCCACAAGGATTCTTCCCAAAAGGGGTCTTGATCCACAAGAGGGAAGGTAGAAGGAGCAAAGCTCACAAATATCTCACATATACTTTTCTAACCCTAACATATGGTCTAGGTACGAATTATATAGGCTTGGCGAGGTAGGAAATGAAGTGGATGTGAAGAGGAGGCCCAATAGCGATCTCAGCCGCACATCTTGTAGGGCCCGTGCGCACAGGGTAAGTTGGGCCCGTGCGCACGGGAGTCCTGTGCACACGGTACAGGCCCGTGCGCACGGGGTGCTACAGCCGTAGCTCCCTGTGTAGCCTGTGGGCATGGGATCTCGGGGGCCCGTGCGCACGGGGTCACATGGGACCTTCTGTCCTGCTGCTGTTTGGCTCCTTCCTCCTTCGTGCGGGCTTGGGGTGGTCCTCATTGTACTTGGTGGTGCTCCTCAGCTGCTTGGAAGAGTCCCTCTTCATACCTAATGATGCATAGAGTATTTCGATGAGGTAGCAACCAAATCCCATTCAAGTTCATGTGCAAGTCAAGTAGGAAGGAGTTCACCTTGGTTTCCATTGCGCGTGCTTGAGCTCTTATCATAGGTCCACGTGGGGATTAATGAGTTGGTGTACAATCCATGGGGATGATGGAAGGATGCTCCGCATCATCTCCCCCCCCCCTGGGAGAGATCTGTCCACGGATCGTGATAGTCATCACCATGGTACTTGGTCAAGTCTTTGACGTTGAAGATGTCGCTTGTGTTGTACTTATAGCATGGGATGTTGATCTTTTAAGCGTTTTCATTGTAGCATGCTAGCACCTTGGTCGGCTCGTGGTAGTAGATTGTACTTGCATTCTTTAGGGAAGTGGTCCTTGCGGAGATGAAGCCAAACGAGATCTCCCGGTTTGAACAGCATTGGTGTCTTGTTGATGTTGAGCTTGGTGGCGATGCGGTGTACTTGACACTCAATTGTTGCCCTTGTTCTTCATGCATCTTCTTGAGAAATCTTACCCTTGCACTTGCATCCATGTTTGCGCATTATTGGAGAGGAATATTGTGGTTTTAACTTAGCTTTGCAGCATGTAGAGCATTTGTTGGAGAAACGTGCCACATCATGGAACATCTTTGGCCAAAAGTACTTGAAGGAGAGTGTGGCTAAGGTCTTGTCGTGCCCGAAATGTCCCATAAGTCCACCTTCATGAGCCTCTTGCAAAAGTAACAAACAAAGAGAAGACTCGGGTATACAAAGTTTGTTAGCACGCATAAGGTAGCCATCCTTGAGATAATAGTTCTCCCAACAAGTGTGAGTAAGACAATTTGCATATGGAAGTGCAAAGGAATGATCATTCGCATAAAGATCTTTAATATGCTCAAAGCCAATAACATTTAACTCAAGTTGGGTAACAAGCATGCATATGTGGGAAAGAGAATTCGCCACAACATCTTCTTTGCCCTTAATGTACTTGGTGACATAAGGAAAAGACTCAATAAATTCACTCCATTTAGCATGATGTTTATTCAACTTAATTTGACCTTTAAGGTACTTGAGTGTCTCATGATCGGTTTGTATGAAAAATTCATGTGGGCGAAGATAATGTTCCAAACATGCAATACACGCACTAAAGCATACAATTTTTTGTCATATATTGGGTAGTTAATTTGAGAACCGGAAAGTTTTTCACTAAAGTATGCAACGGGTCGCCTTTCTTGCATCAAGACTCCACCGATTGCATGACAGCTAGCATCACAATGAACCTCAAAAGTTTTGGTGAAATCAGGTAAAGCATGAATTGGGGCATGTGTAAGGAAAGATTTGAGCTCATCAAATGTAGTAGATTGAGATGGACCCCAAACAAAGGGTGTGTTCTTTTACTCAAAGCATGCAATGGTGCGACAATGGAGCTAAAGTCTTTTACAAAGCGATGATAAAAACCTGCTAGACCAAGGAAACTACACACTTGTTGCAAATTAGTTGGTTGGGGCCAAGTTTTAATTGCTCCGATTTTTAGATTCATCTACATGAACGCCCTTGGAAAACACAACAAAGCCCAAGAAAACTATCTTGTCAACACCAAAAGTGCATTTCTCCATATTGGCATAGAGACGCTTTTTTCTAAGTGTTTGCAAAACGTCCCTAAGATGATCTACATGTTCTTTGAGGGATTTGCTAAACACAAGAATGTCGTCAAAGTAGACCACAACAAACATGCCAATTTAAGGGCGAAGCACATAATGCATCACACGCATGAAGGTACCGGGTGCCTCGGAAAAGCCCATGGGCATAACTAACCACTCGTACAAGCCGAATTTTTTTTTTGAAAGCGATTTTCCGTTCATCACCTTCTTGTATGTGGATTTGATAGTAACCACTTTCAAGATCATTTTTTGACAAAATAGTGGCATCTCTAAGCTCATCTAACATATCATCAAGGCGTGGAATGGGATGCCTATATTGAACAGTGATAGCACTGATGGGTCTACAATCGAAACACATGTGAAAGCTACCATATCTTTTTGGCACAAGAATGACCGGTACGGGACAAGGACTCATACTTCCATGTACACGTCTGTGGTCTATGAGATGTTGGACTTGCCTTTGTATTTCTTTTGTTTCTTCGGGGTTTACATAGTATGGTGCCTTGTTAGGAAGTGGTGCACCGGGGATGAGGTCGATCCGATGTTCAATGCCACATAGAGGAGGAAGACCGGGAGGTAGCTCATCGGGGAAGACATCTGCGAATTCCTACAACAAATCAGACACCACTAGAGGAAGAGGGTTAGGAGTGTTAGTCTTTGCCGCCGTATCTTTGCATAATAGGACATAGTAGATGACACTAGATGGGTTCTCACACACTTCTCTCATCTCTCTTTTTGTGGCTACGAGGACTAAGTTTTTCTCTCTTGGCAAAGAGTCACTCAATTTGGGCTTGTGGTGCTCACTCTCTTTGTGGTTGTTCACTCTCTCACTAGTGGAAAAACGGTTAGCCACAACTATCGTTGGTGGCACGCCATTTCCCATCAACGCCAGCACTATTTTTTCCAAATAGTGCTTGCGTGGGACAAATCAGCATGCCAGCTTTATATGATTAGTGTTGGTGTTTTGTTTCATTGAAAAGCCACAAATCTTTTGGCCCATATGCACTCACTGTTCAGAATGCACTGGCGGCGTTGCTTTTATTTGTACGTCATAGTTAATTTGTCAGTGCTAGCGTGTGTCTGCTTTGTATGCCATAGTCCATTTGATCAAGTGTTTTATGTATTTAATTATTAAACTAGTCACAAAATAATAGAAATTTTATATTATGCGTTTTGTGATAATTAATTTTACTGTTTTTATCAACTTAGGAATTTTATTTCTTTACTACCAGTTCAAATTATGAGTCTTTTATTTTGCCAAGTCTTTAATTATTAATCTTAGTCTTTTTTTATTTGGCCTGTTATTAGCTATGGTGTTGCACTTTCTCCCAACGCTAGCGATAATATATCATAGTCAACTTAGTAAAAGACCTAGCTAGTCACCGCTCTCTCTCACTCATTTCACACCCCCTCCCCCCGACCAAAGTGTGATGGCCTGTCTTATTAGGGATGATAGACTACTCATATCAATAAGGAATTCCTTCTTTTCCGGTAGCCCATTCGGACAGAACTCAAAAGTTAAGCATGCTCAGCTTGGAGTAGTGTTAGGATGGGTGACCGACCGGGAAGTTGCTCCCGGGTGCGCATGAGTGAGGACAAAGTGCGCATAAAAGACTAGTATTGATCTGTGGGGCCAGTCTAGATCCCGCCAGGAGTAACGACCACTGGCGGGTGTGTCCGGGGTGTTACAAGTTGGTATCAGAGCCGACCCTCGCGGTTACACGGATGGTTGCAGACAGGTGCGTGGTCATGTTGTTCATGACGTTTGTGACCCGTCGTGGCACACGGGTATGGCACATGTACTAGACTGGAAGCACAGACGTATGTGCCAAGAGGGAACGTTCCCGTGGCCCGACGAGGACGTCGGTTCCTCTGAGTGGGGGTGTATGTGATGCCCTAGCTTATTAGGGATGATAGACTACTCATATCAATAAGGAATTCCTTCTTTTCTAGTAGCCCATTCGGACAGAACTCCAAAGTTAAGCGTGCTCAGCTTGGAGTAGTGTCAGGATGGGTGACCGACCGAGAAGTTGCTCCCGGGTGTGAATGAGTGAGGACAAAGTGCGCAGAAAAGACTAGTATTGATCTGTGGGACCAGTCTAGATCCCGCCAGGAGTGACGACCACCGGCAGGTGTGTCCGTGGCGTTACACAAAGCCGCCGCCGCCAGCCCGTTGGCACCCCGCTGCCAGCCCGTCGCCGCCCCTCGCCATCGCCAAGGTTAGATCCACTATACTCCTCCCATCACATATCCTTCCTCTCCACTCTCCCACGTCGTCCGTTCGCATTTTAGCGAATCCCGGTCGGTGTCATATTTTAGATGCCTTTTTTATATTTTTTATATTTTAGATGCCCTTAGAGGATTGCTTTAATATGTGTAGAAATTTTAGTATATATATCATGGATTTCTTTGTGTCATGTAGAATCCAAAGTTAGATGCCTTTTGTATTTTTTTTGATATTGTAGATGCCCTTAGGGGATTGCTTTAATTTGTTTAGAAATTTTAGTATATGTATCATGCTTTGCTTTATGCCATGTAGAATCCAAAGTTAGATGCCTTTTTTATATTTTTTATATTGTAGATGCTCTTAGGGGATTGCTTTAATTTGTGTAGAAATTATAGTTTATATATCATAGAATGTTTTGTGTCATGTAGAATCCAAAGTTAGTTGCGTGGATTGCTTTGTGTCATAGACGTTGTAGCTAGTGATAATTACTAGTGTAGAAATTGTAGCTTTGTGTAGAAATTTTGTTTATTTGTGTATGCAATTACTAGTGTACAAAGTGTTTATATACTTAGGCCCCAACCCGTCACCATCCGCTTGTACCTACTTGTTAAATTACTGTGGTTTTCCAATACTTTAATTAGTCAATACTTCGCTATCAAACACAGCCTTAGTTTCAATTGTATTATATGTAGAATGGAGCAGCTGCCACAGCCATGTCCAGTGTGCAAGTCAAGGTGCGCAACCGACCTTTCAAGTGGCATGCTCTTTGCCATCTACTTCCAAGCGTGCTTTGTTCTTGCAGCAGTAACGCATTACATGAACCTTATAATAGTTTTTTCTTTTGTTTTTCTTGCTATTTCCCTTAATGCAATGTGTTTTTTTGTTTTTTTACACAGATCGTCCCTTGCAATGTGAGACTGGAGTTCAATGAGCTCATAACCAAAGACAGTGTGATCTTCGACGCTCCAGGGGGGCCCTACACTATGGTGGTCCACGAGGGATGAAAAACATCCCAGATTGGAGGAGATGACTGGAATCGTTTCGTCAACCACATGCACCTCACTGTGGGTGAACTTATCAGCTTCTCCTTCAGAAGGCAAACTCCAAGGCTGGCTGTTATCTACATCAACGATGACGAAGATGATGACCCACTTGATGAACCCTCTATGCTAAAGGAATCAGGCTAAGCGAGGACAAATCGGCCAACCTATGGTACATACTTCCTCCACGTGATGACTACGTCGGGATTCCATTCATGACCCGTCTGACAAGGACAAATGTGTGTCGCCATGTCATGGTATGTTACTTGTTAGTGTTGAAATTTGATGATATATATATGCTTACTTGTGACATATGCCTGTAGTAATGTGATATGCTTACTGTTGAAATTTGATGATATATATGCTTACTTGTGACATATGCTTGTAGTAATGTGATATGCTTACTGTTGAAATTTGATGATATATATGCTTACTTGTGACATGCTTTTAGTAACGTGATATGTGCTTAGTGTTGAAATTTGATGATATATATGCTTACTTGTGACATGCTTGTAGTAATGTGATATGCTTAGTGTTGAAATGTGATGGTATATATGCTTACTTATGACATATGCTTGTAGTAATGTGATACACTTACTAATGTGTTGTGATATATATATATATGCTTATTAGTGTAGAATTTGAGGAATGCTTAGTGTGTACTAATGTGTGATATGCTTAATTAATTAGCTAGTGTGTAGTAATGTGACATGCTCATTTACCATATGTGTTTTTTCTCCAGAAATTACCTAAGAGGCTAAGTGAGAGTTGTGGCATCAAGCCGGATGAACCAGGCATTGCTGGACTACGCCTTACGGCAAGGGGCTCCATCACCGACTGTGCTTACGCACTAGACACGGATGCTCGCACTATGTTCAACACCACGGGATGGAACAATTTCCTTGCTGGAAAGAATCTCCATATTGGATAGGCCATCTTAGTCACCATCATGAACACCCGGTGCCATGGCTTGAGGATGATGTTGGTCATCGACCTCATTTAGAACTATTTGTGTGGCGGGGCAGTACATGAGTGAACTGCTCTATTATGTATTAGCGCTATGTACTAGTACTATTTTAGCTCGTAAGGTTTTCTATTAACTGGTTATGTTTGTGATATCACTATATGTATATATATAGCTAGCTAGCAGCCACTTAAATATCAACTCCTAATGTTCTATTATTTGCTATTGTTCTACTGTTATATAGTATGTACTTGGTGTTAATGTGAAATGCTAAATGTTACATGGTGTTGAAAAACCCTTTTTTGTGCATGAAATGTTCGTGGCATGCAAATTACATTGTGCGCCGGTAGGTGAGTGAATATAGTGGTGGCATTGCAAACATCGTACGCTAGAAACACGTATAATACTCCCGGCGTAGGCTCCAGCGCCACCACTATTTTTTAATACTGGCGCCATATTGGTGAGTGGGGCTCCTGCGCCAGCAAGGCTATTTTTGGCATGCCATAGCTAGGCTTTTCTCCACTAGTGTCTCACTAGTCTCTCCATGATGTGTGGAAGCTTGCTTGTCGGTGATCACCTGGCTTGGAGACATAGGACATAGCACGTACTCCGTTCCCTTCATCTTCAAGCTATAATGATTTGTTCTCCCGTTGAGGATGAAGCAGTGGTCAAATTGCCAAGGTCTTCCCAAGAGAAGATGGAACACGGACATCGGAACCACGTCACACTCAATGGTGTCCTCGTAGGCCGATTTTGAAAGAAACGTGCATGATGTGCTCTACTTGAAGTATGCCGGAGTCGCTTAGCGGTTGGACCTTGTAGGGGCGAGGGTGTTTCCTCTTGACCAATTCAGCTTGGAATATAGCTCTTCACTTGCCAAGTTATGGCAACTTCCTCCATCGATGACGACTTTGACGGAGCGCCCCTTGATGTCGGCCTTGGTGTGGGAGATGTGACAGCTTTGGTCCCCGTCTTGTTGGTGTTGATGCGTCAAGACCTTGGAGACCACGAGGGCGGGACTTGAATCATTGTCGCAATAGACTTGAGCATCTTCTTCTTCGTTTACTTGGCGGTGCATGGTTTGCTTATTGATGCATTGGAAAGACTTGTGTCCACGGCCACCACATGTGAAGCACTTGATGGATCTTTTCTTGACGGGATCGTTTGGTGGTGCCGAAGAAGAAGTCTTGTTCTTGTAGTTGGTTGTCGGAGGACGAGTTGAGGAAGGCGTCGCATGCTTGGAACTTGATTTGTCGCCAGTACTTTGTGACGCTCTCGTCGAGGTAGGAGGTGTCAAAGTCGTAGTAGAGGTAGATTGAGGGTATGAGTTGTAGGTCTTGGATGATGTCAGTGTCCTGGGAATGGGGGTCCCCAGACATGCCTGCCTGCGGCCCACGGCGTGGCTCCGTCAGCGGCCCCATAAGGCCCATCTTCACCAGCAAACACTCAAGACCATCGCAAGGGACCGAGCCTCGCGAGGCGGATGACAAAAGACCTCCTTGAGGGTTGCCTCACCAGGCTGGCTCACGAGGGGCGGAGAGATCAAGGCAAGGGGCACCTCGCAAGGTTCCTATCACGCAAGCCATTACGACCAAGGCCAGGCGGGCACCAGGTGGGCGCCAGCACGCACAGTGTCCTCGTTTCCTCTTTGGTGCTAAAGAGGCAAGCGCAGGCGAGGAGTTCCGAGGCATCAGGCAAAGATTCCATATTGGTGCAACGAGACCAAGACCAGCAGGACGGCACGAGGGAGGTCACCATGGAGCCCAGGACGGCGTCACCACCAGAGCCTTTGTAACGCCCCGAGACCGATGTGCCAGGTGTCATCCAGTTATTCGCTGTTGTTGCCTTGTCATTGCTTGCGTGTCATGTATTGCATATCATGTCATCATGTGCATTTCATTTGCATACGTGTTCGTCTCATGCATCCGAGCTTTTTCCCCGTTGTCCGTTTTGCATTCCGGCATTCCGTTCTCCTCCGGTGGTCATTTCTACCTTTCTTTCTTGTGTGGGGATTAAACATTTCCGGATTGGACCGAGACTTGCCAAGCGGCCTTGGTTTACTACCGGTAGACCGCCTGTCAAGTTTCGTACCATTTGGACTTCGTTTGATACTCCAACGGTTAACCGAGGGACCGAAAAGGCCTCGTGTGTGTTGCAGCCCAACACCCTTCCATTTTGGCCCAAAACCCACCTAACTCTGCTCCATCATCTCGGTCGTTCGACACGATCGCATGGCCGAAAACCGCACCTCATTTGGACTCTCCTAGCTCCCTCTACCTATAAAAGAGCACCCCCTCTCCAAAATTCGCGGTTCATTCTTCCCCTAACCCTAAAAATTCTCAGATCCGCGCCGCCGGACATTTCTTCCCCGCCGACGGACATGTCCGCGCCGCCCGCCGCGACCAACCACGGCGTGCCACGTCAGCGCTGCCGCCTCTCTCCACCGCGCGGGCCCGCGACGCCCAGAGCCAGCCCACCCAGGCCAGAACCCCCCGCCGCCCGAGCGCTCGTTCCTCCGCGCGCCTGCCACCGACCGCCACCGCCACCGCCATCGCTGGGCAGCCGCCTTCGCTCGCCGCGGCGCGCCCCGGCGCCCGAACGCCTCCCCGCCGCCGTCCCGGACTCCTTCGGCCTCGATCCGAGCCCGAGGAGGACCGCCACCGCCGCCTGCTTTCAGATCCGGCGCCGCCCGCCGCGGCTCCGGCCATCCCCGTCGCCGGAGTCTCCCAGCGCCACCGCCGCCCTGCCTCGATCCCGATCGGATCGGGAGAGACGACCGGGTCGCTCCGCGCCCGCATGGGCCCCGCCTTCGGCCCAGCTCCAGCCGGCCTCGTTCGGCCTGCCTCCTCCTCCTTCGTGGGCCGGCCCAGCTTCCCGGCCAGCGCAGCGCCAAGCCCAGCTCCAGATCCGCGGCCTGCCTCTCTCCTCCACCGGCCTGCCTTCTCCTCTCCACGTCTGGGCCGAAGCCCACCGGGTGAGGCCACACACTCCCCAGCGCCTCCTATTTTTTTCCTGCTGTTGGGCTTGCCCAGATTCGGCCCGCATCGTTTTTTTCCAGTTCTGGGCGATTTTATCTAATTTCCAGGAGCCTGTCAGTTTTGCAGAAAAGTCCCTGTTCTTCATGCATTTAATAACTCACTAACCGTGCATCGGATTAAAATGTTTTATATATGAAACTTGCTCAGAATTTTGTGTAGATTAATAATATCCAACTTTCATCTATGTTTGAAATGTCTAAAATGATGTTTGTTTAATTTTGCTCCTATGCCATGTTAAAATGATTTAATTCATAACTAAATAACCGTAGCTCTGATTTAAATAATCTTTATATGTAAATGGGGTAGAAAAATGCCTAGTTTAACATGGTGCTTTCATATTGCATGTTTAGCAACTCTAAAATTGTGTTTAGGGCAGAACAGTACCAAACCTTAAAATATGCACATGAGGAGTTTCCGGACTTGTTGGTTGTTGTTCCGGCCTCATTTAAACTTGCCTAGAGTAGGTAGTTTCGTCATGCTTCACCTCTTGCCATGTTAATCGACATTTAATTTTGTTGGGGTACATAAACGAGAGAGAACTAAATAATTGATGTGGTGTTTTGTCAATATGCATCCCGATGCATATTAAGCTCCACTTAATTTGTAGGATTGTTTGTGCACTTTGCCATGTCATGCTTCATTAAACCGGACATGCATCATACTTGTTTGTGCATCATGCCATGTATTTGTGGTGGTTGTTTACTATGTCGTTTGCTTCTTTCCGGTGTTGCTTCTTCGGGTTGGTTCCGATAACGTTGTGTTGTGAGGATCCGTTCGACTACGTCCGTTTGTCTTCTTCATGGACTCGTTCTTCTTCCTTGCAGGATTTCAGGCAAGATGATCATACCCTCGAAATCACTACTATCTTTGCTATGCTAGTTTGCTCGCTCTTTTGCTATGCCATTGCTACGATGCCTACCACTTGCTTGTCAGCCTCCCAAATTGCCATGCCAAACCTCTAACCCACCATTGTCCTAGCAAACCGTTGATTGGCTATGTTACCGCTTTGCTCAGCCCCTCTTATAGCGTTGCTAGTTGCAGGTGAAGATTGGAGGCCGTTCCTTGTTGGGACATCTTTTATTTACTTGTTGGGATATCATTATATTGCTATGTTATCTTAATGCATCTATATACTTGGTAAAGGGTGGAAGGCTCGGCCTCTCGCCTAGTGTTTTGTTCCCCTCTTGCCGCCCTAGTTTCCGTCATATCGGTGTTATGTTCCCGGATTTTGTGTTCCTTACGCGGTTGGGTTATAATGGGAACCCCTTGATAGTTCGCCTTAAGTAAAGCTTTTCCAGCAATGCCCAACATTGGTTTTACCATTTGCCACCTAGCCTTTTCTTTTCCCTTGGGGATCGCGCGCCCAAGGGTCATTATTATTTTACCCCCCGGGCCAGTGCTCCTCTGAGTGTTGGTCCAACTGAGCGATGTCCGAGGCTACCAGGGGCAACTCTGGGCTGGCTTACCCGACGTCTTGCTCATCCGGTGTGCCCTGAGAACGAGATATGTGCAGCTCCTATCGGGATTTGTCGGCACATCTGGGTGGTGTTGCTGGTTTAGTTTTACCCTGTCGAAATGTCTTATTGTACCGGGATACCGAGTCTGATCAGAATGTCTCGGGAGGAGGTCTATTCCTTCGTTGACCGTGAGAGCTTGTCATGGGCTAAGTTGGGACACCCCTGCAGGGATTTGAACTTTCGAAAGCCGTGCCCGCGGTTATGGGCAGATGGGAATTTGTTAATGTCCGGTTGTAGAAAACCTGAAGTTGACCTTAATTAAAATGAATCAACCGCGTGTGTAACCGTGATGGTCTCTTTCCGGCAGGGTCCGGGAAGTGAACACGGTTGTTGGAGTTATGCTTGACGTAGGTTGCTATAGGATCACTTCTTGATCATAGATTTCTCGACCGTGCTTTGCCTTCTCTTCTCGCTCTCATTTGCGTATGTTAGTCACCATATATGCTAGTCGCTTGCTGCAGCTCCCCCTCATACCTTTACCTTACCCAGAAGCTTAAATAGTCTTGATCGCGAGGGTGCGAGATTGCTGAGTCCCTGTGGCTCACAGATACTTCCAAAACCAGCTTGCAGGTGCCGATGAGTCCGTGCAGATGACGCAACCAAGCTCAGGAGGAGCTCGATGAAGATCTTGTCCTTTACTTTGTTTCGTTCTAGTTGATCAGTAGTGGAGCCCAGTTGGGGTCGATCGTGGGCCTTTGTCGCATTTGGGGTTCTTCTTCTTTATTTTGGTTCCGTAGTCGGACCTTGAGTGTATTTGGATGATGTAATGCTTTATTTATGTAATTGTGTGAAGTGGCGATTGTAAGCCAACTATGGATCTCTTTCCCTTATGTATTACATGGGTTGTGTGAAGACTACCTCACTTGCGACATATGCCTTCAATGCGATTATGCCTCTAAGTCGTGCCTCGACACGTGGGAGCTATAGTCGCATCGAGGGCGTTACAGCCTTTGACAGGCGAAGACCATCTTTTGTCAGGATAACTTGTACTAGTTGTCCCCCTTCAAATTAGCCATTGTGGGATCCCTTCCCGCCTAATATTTGGGAAGAGGACCCGGGCCTCTATATATAGGACTAGCCACCACCGTAGGCAGATCTCATCTTGGACCGAATCCATTCCACCAAGGCCACCACACAAAATCACCAAGCACAAGAGCACCTCTCCTCAGGAGGTTGTTCTTCCCTTGTAACTGTCCATCCTAAGCCCAAGAGGCAATCCACCACACCACACTGGAGTAGGGTATTACACCGCATTGGTGGCCCGAACCAGTATAAATCTTCTGTCCCCTTGTTCTGCAAGTTCGATACGCTGAGCCTTGAGATTATGGTGAGGGCGTGAGCTAGAGGGAGGAGAGATCTTCATGCGCACCCCAGTGTTCGAACCTCGAGGGTTTTGCCGGAACCCGAAATCCGACATTTGGTGCGCCAGGTAGGGGTGCACTGAAGCTTTCCTTTGGTTGATCCATGTTACACCGCTCCACCGCATCCATGTCAGATGCGCGTCGGGCCCGCACCGAGCGCCGGGCTGCCCTCGCCACCCATGTCACTTGGACAGCCCCTGTCAGCGGGCCTCCCCGTCGTTCTCCCTCTCCTTTTGCCAATGTCGCTACCAGACCGGCAGCGAACGAGCAACAAGCATCATCACTGCACCCCTCCGTGCGGTGGGACGGCCGCACCGCCACCCCGTCGATGACTCCTGCCAGCTCATCATCTCACGCTCGCCACGCACCCACGGACGCGCAGGCTGAGCTGCTCATGGCACGCAAGCTCCTGCGCTACCGCCCGGTCGATGATCTCTACAAGGACTGGTTAGACCGCATCGCCGAGCTCGTCAGCGCCCTGCCACCGTCACTCTACCGCAAACATTGAGATACCTGGTTTTTAAATTCTACTAAATCCAAAACTTATCTAAAATTCATGAACCTTGGCATGCTATCTTTGAGCGGCATCAACATGCCGTGGTAAAATTTTTGTCTCATTTGGGGTAGGTTTGGGTATGTGCTTCTCACAAACAAGAGCTTCTCACAACAAGCATGATGGTTTCGGTAGGGAACGGCTCACCTTTGGGGATGAAAAGATATCCATTGCCTCTTATTGCTTTCAAGAAATTTCTCGTGTCAACATAGAACAACAGGAGTGTTGTGTCATTTTTTGTGATTTTTCGGGGTTCGTTTGGACATTTTTATGCATTTACTGAGTTTTCGATGTATTTATTTGCATAATTCAAATTTGAACTACATGTACATGCTCGAGTGCATATAAATTGGTTGAAAAATCAAATCTGTGTCCCTGGGTGCATGCTTAGGTCCCATGCAAGAAATGGGAATGAGTTTCAAACACGAGGGCATCGTTGATTGCCGGCAAAACGTTGAGATACTTTATTTTTAAATTCTCGTAAATACAAAACTCGTCTGAAATTAAGGAAACTTCGCATGCTATCATGGAGCGGCATGAACATGCCGTGGTAAAAGTTTTGTCCTGTTTGGGGCTGGTTTGGGTATATGCTTCACACAAACCAGAGTTTCTCACAACAAGCATGATGGTTTCAGTTGGGAACGTCCCACCTTTGGGGACGAAACGATATCCATTGCCTCTTATTGCTTTCAAAAAATTTATCGTGTCAACATAGAACAACAGGAGTGTTGTGTCAATTTTTGTGATTTTTTGGGGTTCGTTTGGACATTTTTATACATTAACTGAGTTTACAATGCATTTATGTGCATAATTCAAATTTGAACTACATCCACATGCTATAATGCATGTAAATTGGTTGAAAGTTCAAATCTGTGTCCTTGGTTGCATGCTTAGGTCCCATGCAAGAAATGGGAATGAATGTCAAGCATCCTGCCTCCATCACTCGACCGAAAACATTGAGATACGTGCCTTTTAAATTCTAGTAAATCCAAAGCTCGTCGGAAATTCATGAAACTTGGCATGCTATCATGGAGCGGCATCGACATGCCGTGGTAAATTTTTTGTCCCATTTGGGATAGGTTTGGGTATATGCTTCTAAAAAACCAGAGCTTCTCACAACAAGCCTGATGGTTTCGGTAGGGAACGTTTCACCTTTCTGGATGAAACGATATCCATTGCCACTTCTAGATTTCAATTTTTTCCCCAGTGCCAACATAGAACAACAGGAGTATTGTGTTAATTTTTCGGATTTTTCGGGGTTCGTTTGGACATTTTTATGCATCAATTGAGTTTTCAATGCATTTATGTGCATAATTTAACTTTGAACTACATGCACATGCTCTAATGCATATAAATTGGTGGAAAATTCAAATAGGTGTTCTTGGTTTCATGCTTAGGTCCCATGCAAGAAATGGGAATGAATGTCAAGCACCCTGCCACCGTCACTCGACCGCAAACATTGAGATACCTGGTTTTTAAATTCTACTAAATCCAAAACTTATCTGAAATTCATGAACCTTGGCATGCTATCTTTGAGCGGCATCAACATGTCGTGGTAAAATTTTTGTCTCATTTGGGGTAGGTTTGGGTATGTGCTTCTCACAAACCAGAGCTTCTCACAACAAGCATGATGGTTCCGGTAGGGAACGTCTCACCTTTGGGGATGAAAAGATATCCATTGGCTCTTATTGCTTTCAAGAAATTTCTTGTGTCAACATAGAACAACAGGGAGTGTTCTGTCAATTTTTGTGATTTTCCGGGGTTCGTTTGGACATTTCTATGCATTTACTGAGTTTTCGATGCGTTTATGTGCATAATTCAAATGTGAACTACATGCACATGCTCGAGTGCATATAAATTGGTTGAAAAATAAATTCTGTGTCCTTGGGTGCATGCTTAGGTCCCATGCAAGAAATGGGAATGAATTTCAAACATCAGGGCACCGTTGATTGCAGGCAAAATGTTGAGATACTTTATTTTGAAATTCTCGTAAATACAAAACTCATATGAAATTAAGGAAACTTGGCATGCTATCATGGAGCGGCATGAACATGCCGTGGTAAAACTTTTGTCCCATTTGGGGCTGTTTTGGGTATATGCTTCTCACAAACCAGAGCTTCTCACAACAAGCATGATGGTTTCGGTTGGGAACGTCCCACCTTTGGGGACGAAACGATATCCATTGCCTCTTATTGCTTTCAAAAAAATTATCGTGTCAACATAGAACAACAGGAGTGTTGTGTCAATTTTTGTGATTTTTCGGGGTTCCTTTGGGCATTTTTATGCATTAGTTGAGTTTTCAATGCATTTATGTGCATAATTCAAATTTGAACTACATCCACATGCTCTAATGCATGTAACTTGCTTGAAAGTTCAAATATGTGTCCTTGGTTGCATGCTTAGGTCCCATGCAAGAAATGGGAATGAATGTCAAGCACCCTGCCTCCATCGCTAGGCCGAAAACATTGAGATACGTGCTTTTTAAATTCTAGTAAATCCAAAGCTTGTCGGAAATTCATGAAACTTGGCATGCTATCATGGAGCGGCATCGACATGCCGTGGTAAATTATTTGTCCCATTTGGGGTAGGTTTGGGTATATGCTTCTCAAAAACCAGAGCTTCTCTCAACAAGCCTGATGGTTTCGGTAGGGAACATTTCACCTTTCTGGACGAAACGACATCCATTGCCTCTTCTAGATTTCAATTTTTTCCTAGTGTCAACATAGAACAACAGGAGTATTGTGTTAATTTTTCGGATTTTTCGGTGTTCGTTTGGACATTTTTATGCATTAATTTAGTTTTCCATCCATTGATGTGCATAATTCAGATTTGAACTACATGCACATGCTCTAATGCATATAAATTGGTGGAAAATTCAAATAGGTGTTCTTGGTTGCATGCTTAGGTCCCATGCAAGAAATGGGAATGAATGTCAAGCACCCTGCCACCGTCACTCGACCGCAAACATTGAGATACCTGGTTTTTAAATTCTACTAAATCCAAAATTTATCTGAAATTCATGAACCTTGGCATGCTATCTTTGAGCGGCATCAACATGCCGTGGTAAAATTTTTGTCTCATTTGGGGTAGGTTTGGGTATGTGCTTCTCACAAACCAGAGCTTGTCACAACAAGCATGATGGTTTCGGTAGGGAATGTCTCACCTTTGGGGATGAAAAGATATCCATTTCCACTTATTGCTTTTAAGAAATTTCTCGTGTCAACATAGAACAACAGGAGTGTTGTGTCAATTTTTGTGATTTTTCGGGGTTCGTTTGGACATTCTTATGCATTTACTGAGTTTTCGATGCATTTATGTGCATAATTCAAATTTGAACTACGTACACATGCTCGAGTGCATATAAATTGGATGAAAAATCAAATCTGTGTCCTTGGGTGCATGCTTAGGTCCCATGCAAGAAATGGGAATGAATTTCAAACACCAGGGCACCGTTGATTGCCGGCAAAACGTTGAGATACTTTATTTTTAAATTCTCGTAAATACAAAACTCGTCTAAAATTAAGGAAACTTGGCTTGCTATCATGGAGCGGCATAAACATGCCGTGGTAAAATATTTGTCCCATTTGGGGCTGTTTTGGGTATATGCTTCTCACAAACCAGAGCTTCTCACAACAAGCATGATGGTTTCGGTTGGGAATGTCCCACCTTTGGGGACGAAACGATATCCATTGCCTCTTATTGATTTCAAAAAATTTATCGTGTCAACATAGAACAACAGGAGTGTTGTGTCAATTTTTGTGATTTTTCGGGGTTCGTTTGGACATTTTTATGCATTAACTGTGTTTTCAATGCATTTATGTGCATAATTCAAATTTCAACTACATCCACATGATCTAATGCATGTAAATTGCTTGTAAGTTCAAATATGTGTCCTTGGTTGCATGCTTAGGTCCCATGCAAGAAATGGGAATGAATGTCAAGCACCCTGCCTCCATCGCTAGGCCGAAAACATTGAGATACGTGCTTTTTAAATTCTAGTAAATCCAAAGCTCGTCGGAAATTCATGAAACTTGGCATGCTATAATGGAGCGGCATCGACATGCCGTGGTAAATTATTTGTCCCATTTGGGGTAGGTTTGGGTATATGCTTCTCAAAAACCAGAGCTTCTCACAACAAGCCTGATGGTTTCGGTAGGGAACGTTTCACCTTTCTAGACGAAACGATATCCATTGCCTCTTCTAGATTTCAATTTTTTTCCTAGTGTCAACATAGAACAACAGGAGTATTGTGTTATTTTTCAGATTTTTTGGGGTTCGTTTGGACATTTTTATGCATTAATTGAGTTTTCAATGCATTTACGTGCATAATTCAAATTTGAACTACATGCACATGCTCGAATGCATATAAATTGGTGGAAAATTCAAATAGGTGTTCTTGGTTGCATGCTTAGGTCCCATGCAAGAAATGGGAATGAATGCAAGCACCCTGCCACCATCACTCGACCGCAAACATTGAGATACCTGGTTTTTAAATTCTACTAAATCCAAAACTCATCTGAAATTCATGAAACTTGGCATGCTATTTTTGAGTGGGATCAACATGCCGTGGTAAAATTTTGTCTGATTTGGGGTAGGTTTGGGTATGTGCTTCTCACAAACAAGAGCTTCTCACAACAAGCATGATGGTTTCGGTTGGGAATGGCTCACCTTTGGGGATGAAAAAATATCCATCGCCTCTTATTGCTTTCAAGAAATTTCTCGTGTCAACATAGAACAACAGGAGTGTTGTGTCAATTTTTGTGATTTTTCGGGGTTCGTTTGGACATTTTTATGCATTTACTGAGTTTTCGATGTATTTATTTGCATAATTCAAATTTGAACTACATGCACATGCTCGAGTGCATATAAATTGGTTGAAAAATCAAATCTGTGTCCCTGGGTGCATGCTTAGGTCCCATGCAAGAAATGGGAATGAGTTTCAAACACCAGGGCACTGTTGATTGCCGGCAAAACACTGAGATACTTTATTTTTAAATTCTCGTAAATACAAAACTCGTCTGAAATTAAGGAAACTTCGCATGCTATCATGGAGCGGCATGAACATGCCGTGGTAAACGTTTTGTCCTGTTTGGGCCTGGTTTGGGTATATGCTTCTCACAAACCAGAGCTTCTCACAACAAGCATGATGGTTTCGGTTGGGAACGTCCCACCTTTGGGGAAGAAACGATATCCATTGCCCCTTATTGCTTCAAAAAAATTTATCGTGTCAACATAGAACAACAGGAGTGTTGTGTCAATTTTTGTGATTTTTTGGGGTTCGTTTGGACATTTTTTATGCATTAACTGTGTTTTCAATGCATTTGTGTGCATAATTAAAATTTCAAGTACATCCACATGCTCTAATGCATGTAAATTGCTTGAAAGTTCAAATATGTGTCCTTGGTTGCATGTTTAGGTCCCATGAAAGAAATGGGAATGAATGTCAAGCACCCTGCCTCCATCACTCGGCCGAAAACATTGAGATACGTGCTTTTTAAATTCTAGTAAATCCAAAGCTCGTCGGAAATTCATGAAACTTGGCATGCTATCATGGAGCGGCATCGACATGCTGTGGTAAATTATTTGTCCCATTTGGGGTAGGTTTGGGTATCTGCTTCTCAAAAACCAGAGCTTCTCACAACAAGCCTGATGGTTTCGGTAGGGAACGTTTCACCTTTCTAGACGAAACGATATCCATTGCCTCTTCTAGATTTCAATTTTTTTCCTAGTGTCAACATAGAACAACAGGAGTATTGTGTTAATTTTTCAGATTTTTTGGGGTTCGTTTGGACATTTTTATGCATTAATTGAGTTTTCAATACATGCACATGCTCTAATGCATATAAATTGGTGGAAAATTCAAATAGGTGTTCTTGGTTGCATGCTTAGGTCGCATGCAAGAAATGGGAATGAATGTCAAGCACCCTGCCACCGTCACTCTACCGCAAACATTGAGATACCTGGTTTTTAAATTCTACTAAATCCAAAACTTATCTGAAATTCATGAACCTTGGCATGCTATCATGGAGCGGCATGAACATGCCGTGGTAAAATATTTGTCCCATTTGGGGCTGTTTTGGGTATATGCTTCTCACAAACCAGAGCTTCTCACAACAAGCATGATGGTTTCGGTTGGGAATGTCCCACCTTTGGGGACGAAACGATATCCATTGCCTCTTATTGATTTCAAAAAATTTATCGTGTCAACATAGAACAACAGGAGTGTTGTGTCAATTTTTGTGATTTTTCGGGGTTCGTTTGGACATTCTTATGCATTTACTGAGTTTTCGATGCATTTATGTGCATAATTCAAATTTGAACTACATACACATGCTCGAGTGCATATAAATTGGATGAAAAATCAAATCTGTGTCCTTGGGTGCATGCTTAGGTCCCATGCAAGAAATGGGAATGAATTTCAAACACCAGGGCACCGTTGATTGCCGGCAAAACGTTGATATACTTTATTTTCAAATTGTCGTAAACACAAAACTCATCTAAAATTAAGGAAACTTGGCATGCTATCATGGAGCGGCATGAACATGCCGTGGTAAAATATTTGTCCCATTTGGGGCTGTTTTGGGTATATGCTTCTCACAAACCAGAGCTTCTCACAACAAGCATGATGGTTTCAGTTGGGAATGTCCCACCTTTGGGGACGACACGATATCCATTGCCTCTTATTGCTTTCAAAAAATTTATCGTGTCAACATAGAACAACAGGAGTGTTGTGTCAATTTTTGTGATTTTTTGGGGTTCGTTTGGACATTTTTATGCATTAACTGTGTTTTCAATGCATTTATGTGCATAATTCAAATTTCAACTACATCCACATGCTCTAATGCATGTAAATTGCTTGAAAGCTCAAATATGTGTCCTTGGTTGCATGCTTAGGTCCCATGCAAGAAATGGGAATGAATGTCAAGCACCCTGCCTCCATCACTCGGCCGAAAACATTGAGATACGTGCTTTTTAAATTCTAGTAAATCCAAAGCTCGTCGGAAATTCATGAAACTTGGCATGCTATCATGGAGCGGCATCGACATGCCGTGGTAAATTATTTGTCCCATTTGGGTAGGTTTGGGTAT